>NC_053023.1:282531606-282709475 GCF_003073215.2 Triticum urartu
CCTCTTATGGGGAAATGTAGTCTAATGCTTCCATGAGCCATAGAAGTCTGCTATAGCCCGGTTCACCGGAGTCCTGCTAGCCCAGCACTACTGCTCAGGACACTTGACTGGCCGGCATGTGTTTCACTCCATTACTGTGTCTGTCCCTTCGGGGGAATGTCACGCGGTGACATCCGGAGTCCTGCCTAGCCTGCTACAGTCCGGGTTCCCGGAGTCCTGTTAGCCCAGTGCTACAGCACGAATTCACACGCTGCTGACCGACATGCTCGATGTGATTCATGTATGCCTGTCCCCATAGGTTAGTGCCTCTTGGGTTCATGAGTAGCCATGTCAGCCCGGGTTCTCTGTCATATGGATGCTAGCGACACTATCATATATGTGAGCCAAAAGGCGCAAACGGTCTCGGGCCATGGTAAGGCGACACCCGTGGGAATACCGTGCGTGAGGCCGCAAAGTGATATGAGGTGTTACCGGCTAGATTGATGTGACTTGGAATCGGGGTCGTGACAGCTTTGGTATCAGAGCCTGACTGCATGTAGGATTACCAAGCCAAACTGGTCGAAGTTGTGTCTAGAAATGCTTTAGTTATGTAGGGGAATTGATTGTGGAAGGAAACATAAGGCTCTTTTTACTTCTTATACCCTATGCCTTGTGATTTGAGTCACCCTCTTCTTTTCTGCGGGGGTTAAGAACTAGGCTTCTCTTCTATCTCTCAGGATGACGTGTTGCTAAACCGTAGTTGCCTAGGATTGTTGAGTTCAAGCCTCAGTTCAGTTCCTACTACTTCCATATGTCATAGCTGGCCTCAGAACTTTGATATTGTGATGTTGAGTGGTTATGCTACCATTTTGCAGGATGTCTCAAATCTTATGAGCAATGACAGCCATTATGCTGTCCGAGTCATCCCAGGTCTCTAAATAGTCTGATGCATTTGCAAATCCCTTCTTTCTGTTTCCGATGTCCTTTTGGGCTGGATTAAGCACACTAACGGTCTGTTGAGGTACTCTACTACCTCGACATATATGTTGGAGCTATTATTATGATCCTAGGTGTTTTAGGGAGTCACCTAGTAATTTAGCAATGCTTTCGTATCCCCAGTGTGATGATTCCGGCCATCATTCTTGAAAGCATCCCGTGATGCCTTGTAGTGGTAGGTATTCTATTCATGGGTTCTTGAACCCGAGATTCACCCCACTTACCTCATGTTGATAGTGTTTGATAGTTCCTTTAGGATATTAGTAACCTATGCGATAGTCCTCGAGGTCCGTGGTACAACGTTCTTCCAATACCATGAACCTATATGGCAGGAGTTCTGTTCAACCAAAATATCACAAACAGAGTACTCTTGAGGAGTTCTCCATTCTATATTGTGACTCTGCCAGTTCAACATTTCTGCATGGGTTATCCGGAAGAAATAAGATGCTAATCCATGCATCCATAACTGAGAAAATTATATGTTCTTTTGAGTTGTCCCTCTTTAGTTGTATTCTGACCCTCGTCCATCAATTGTTGGTCAAGAGTAGTTGTGCATTGGTGTTACCGATGCCTATTATTCATATGATCCGTCAGGCCATTCTATTCCGGAATGACTAGGAGAGACAAACTCCAGTACCTCATCCATATCTAGGATTGGGTCAAAGCAGTTGTATTCCGCCGATCAAAGTGCCAATCCAGCTTTTGTTTTGTTCTACCTTGGAGTGTTGCCTCCTTATGTCAGAATTGTCATGAGAATTGCACCACCTCCTATGAATTCTTGATGCAGTGATACTTCTTGCCATCATGCTTCTTCCTCGGTGTCATGTTGTCGCAACTGGAATGCCGACAAGGGAATCACGGTCTGTGAAATCAATACTCCTAGCAACTAGTTGCTTGGTAGTAAATGGACAATATTCTCATTCTTAGCGTGTTGGTTATTGAATCATCATTCTAAGATAGATTGTGTTACCTAGTCCTTATTTCCAGTGCACTCTTCGATCAATGAGATATGATTGTGGCAATCCATCACACTCTTGGTTCCATCGTCTTGCCCTGAAAAGCAAGAATGCTCTCGAGTTTAGTAATATATTGGTGGTTCATGATTTTCCGAATATCTTCTCGAAAGTATTACCAGGTTGTCACCTGACCGCTATGTTGAGTTCGTGATCAAATTGGTTTCTTATAAACCACCCCTTTCTCCAAGAATCTGTGTTGGATACCCCTGAGCTAGTTGGTTAAGCTAACAACAACTTGGAGAGTTGGAAGATAAAAGCTTGCCCAACTTAGTTCATTCCAAAGGGATTTCTTTTGTGTGTGTGTGTGTTGAAGAAAGATGATATCTCCATCGATTGGTCCTCATGATCAGTTGTTGGATCTATTGCCTTGTCAAAACTTTGACTTGAGTATGGACTATCGTCAAGTCAAATCAGAACCAATGATGTTCGTAATGTTGTCTTACTCGTGGTTGATCCCCGAGCATACACCATTACATCTTTTGGTCTGACCAATGCTATCACTGTGTTCACATGATGGTGGAAGTCCAGTGATATGGAAATTCTGATGAGTTGCTGTTGAGCCCAACAGCAGCATTTGGTGTTCCCCATGATTCATGTTGAACATTACACTAGTATTGGAAACTTTGTAAGCATTGCCTTCATATTCCGCTCATGAGGTATACGTTTGGATGAAAGGAGTGACTTCCTCTAATTCACGTGCATTTGATGTAAGTTGCTGCCGTGAATTTGAGAAAGCTTGTTTTTGCTTCCTTCGGAACCATCCCAAATCAGTCATGCATATGTGCGAGGTATTCTATGGTTTGAAGACTTGCAACCTTTAGCACATATGTATTCCCTAGCACCCAAGCCACTGGTTGATTGGTTCACGGAAAAGGAGTTGTTGTGCTAATACTAGTTCATGTACAAGACTTTGCTGTTCTCTCCCTTATTTATCTATGTATTACATGAGGAACTTTTGTATGACTTGGGCTGCCTGACTTGCGACTTGTATGTTCAATTGTTGCGTATATGTCATCTAAGTGTGATTGCTCGAACGCTTTGAGCAGAGCTATAGGCTGCAACAGTCTGATTCTCAAGCCTTATCAACCCGAGCTTTGTGAAGCTTTCCGCAAACTTAATCTGCAAGTTGTTCCTCAAGGTTTCCTCGCCAACCTTCAAGTCTCTCCTACCTTGGAAGACCAGATTCGCCAAGCCCAGCTTCTTGATGCTATGGTGAAAAAGGTGAAGATTGGGATTGCCAAGAGTCAACCCAAGTACAAGTGCTACCGCCTTGATGACAAGGACACTCTCTTCTTCGAGGATCGTATTGTTGTGCCCAAAGGTGACCTTCGTAAAGTGATCATGAACGAGGCTCACAATTCTCTCCTCTCCATCCACCCTGGGAGCACGAAGATGTATCAGGACCTCAAGCAGGCTTATTGGTGGACTCGAATGAAGCGCGAGATTGCTCAATTCGTGAATGAATGTGATGTCTGCAGAAGAGTGAAGGCAGAACACCAAAGGCCAGCTGGTCTCCTCCAACCTCTTGCCATTCCAGAATGGAAGTTTGACCACATTGAGATGGACTTCGTGACTGGGTTTCCAAAGTCCAAGCGTGGCAATGATGCTATATTCGTTGTCATCGACAAACTCACTAAAGTGGCTCACTTTCTACCTATCAAAGAGTCGATCACTGCAGCTCAATTGGCGGAACTCTATACCTCTCGAATTGTCTCTCTGCACGGTATTCCACAGGTGATCTCTTCAGACCGTGGCAGCATCTTTACCTCCAAGTTTTGGGATTCTTTTCAGAAGGCCATGGGCACCAGCATCCGCTTCAGCACAGCTTTCCATCCTCAAACTAGCGGTCAAGTCGAGCGTGTCAACCAGATTCTTGAAGATATGCTCAAGGCTTGTGTGATCTCCTTCGGCATGAAGTGGGAGGATTGTCTTCCTTATGCTGAATTCTCCTACAACAACAGTTTTCAAGCAAGTTCGTGCAAGGCCCCATTTGAAATTCTGTATGGCAGGAAGTGCCGTACCCCTCTCAACTTGTCTGAAACCGGTGAACGTCAGCTTTTGGGAAATGACTTAATCACAGAGGCAGAGGAAATGTGCAAAGTCATTCGAGATAACCTCAAAGCAGCCCAATCCCGTCAGAAGAGCTACTATGACAGTAAACACCGTGATTTGGCTTTCGAGATCGAAGATCATGTTTACCTCCGCATCTCTCCTATGAAAGGTACTCGTCGCTTTGGTATCAAAGGGAAGCTTGCCCCCAGATACGTGGGACCTTTCAAGATTGTCAGCAAGAGAGGCGACCTCGCCTATCAACTCGAGCTTCCTTCAAACTTTGCAGATGTTCATGATGTGTTCCATGTCTCTCAGCTCCGAAAGTGCTTCAAGACTCCTGACCGCACCGTCAACTTCGAGGACATTGAGCTCCAAGAAGATCTTTCCTATTGTGAGCACCCAGTGGCTATTCTAGAAGAGACTGAACGCAAGACTCACAATAAGTCAATCAAATTCCTCAAAGTCAAGTGGTCACACCATTCCGACCGTGAAGCTACCTGGGAACGCGAGGATCACCTCCGTTCTGAGTACCCGGCGTTCTTTCAGTCCTAGATCTCGGGACGAGATCCTTTCGTAGTGGTGGAGTGTTGTAACACCCCGGATATGTAACTTTCCCATTGTACTCCAACTCTTGCCGTTTCCGGCGTTAAGTTATTTTATTTTCTCGGGTTCGGGTCTTTGTCTCCGTGTGTTGTTCGTTGTCATGCATCTCATATCATGTCATCATGTGCATTGCATTTGCATACATGTTCGTCTCATGCATTCGAGCATTTTCCCCGTTGTCCGTTTTGCATTCCGGCGCTTCGTTCTCCTCCGGTGGTCATTTCTAGCTTTCTTTCGTGTGTGGGGATTAAACATTTCCGGATTGGACCGAGACTTGCCAAGCGGCCTTGGTTTACTACCGGTAGACCGCCTGTCAAGTTTCGTATCATTTGGACTTTGTTTGATACTCCAACGGTTAACCGAGGGACCGAAAAGGCCTCGTGTGTGTTGCAGCCCAACACCCCTCCAATTGGCCCAAAACCCACCAAACCTCTCCATCATCTAGAGCGTTCGATCACGATCGCGTGGCCGAAAACCGCACCTCATTTGGACACTCCTAGCTCCCTCTATGCCTATATATAGACCCCTCCGAAAATTCCGGATCTCCTCCCCAACCCTAAAAAAATCATCTCGCCGCCGGACACGTCCGGCCCCCGGACAACCGCCGCCGCCAACCGGGGCGCGCCACGTGGCGTGGGCGCCCCACATCGCCGCCAACTCCGCGCGGGCCCGCTCGGCCCGTGGCCGGCCCCAGCGGCCCGGGATCCGCCGCCGCCGCCCGGGGCTTCGTCTCCCTCGCCCCGCCGCCTGGACACCGCCGACCGCCTTCGCCGCTCGGCCTCGCCGCCGAGGGAGCTCCACCGCGGCGGCTCCTCTCCACTCGCCACCCTCGCCGGCCGCGCGCCGGCGCCGCCGACCCCGCCGACCTCGTCGCCGGCGCCTCCCCGGCCGGCCCCTCCTCCTCTCAAGGCCCTCTCCGGCAAGCCCCTGCTCCGGCGAGCTCGAGCGAACTCCGGCCGACAAACCTCGAACCGCGTGCCCGATCTGGATCTGGATCCCGACGGTTGACTTTTTGCCCGAAACCCTAGCTCATATGCTCCTATTTATCGCATCGTAACTTTGCATCCGTAGCTCCGTTTTGGGCATATAGCTTACCAAAATGTTCATCTCAGAGAGTACATCATTTCATTCCATTGGATCATTTTCATTTGAGTTCATCTTGATGCCCGAAATGCTGTTAGAAGAGGGCTACCTAAGTTAATTGTCAGATCTGCTACTCCATTTAGATATTTGTCATTTTTGCCATGATTATTGTGTGCATGATATGCCCATGAGCTCTACATATGTTTTGTTAAGGGTTTTGCCATCTTTCCAGAGGTGCAACCCATGTATTTTTGTGATGTGTGTGGTGACTAGCACAAGCTTGCAAAGTGAGGCACTTGGTAATGCTGATTTCAGGGACTTAGCGTTTCCAGCAAGTCCTTGAGCTGTTTATCTCATATGGCCATATGTTCATGTTGTTTGCTAGTGATCCGTGCCTCTTTTGAGGATGATCAGTAAGGATGTTTTGTTAATCTTGTAGTACTATATCCATCCATGTCTTTGGTTGCAAATATGGAGCACCCTATCTTAAGTAAATCGAGCTATACTTTTGCTACTTGGTGAATCCGGATAGATTTTCTACTTGTTAGCGATTTTGCCGTTGATGTTGTAGTTGATACAGGCATGCTATGTTATTGTTCTTGCCATGTCTAGCTTGCATTTTGTGTATTCTTCATGGGTGTATGCTTATTTTATCATGACTTGCTCCGTAGTGAGTGCATCAAGCTCGTAAACATACCTAGTTGATATCTGTTTTCAGCATGTTCCAGTTTTCATCAAGTCTGAGAACTGTTTATGTTTTTGCCATGTTCACATGCTTGCAATTGTATTTTCTGATCCCTTTTAGCTCAAGGTTACTAAGGGATATTTGTTACGCTCTTTGAGTAGCTCCATGCCATTCTTTACTTTGCCATGTTCAGGTCCTGTAGCATATAGTTTTCATGCTCCGAAGTGTGCTATCTGATCTGAAATTCCAGACAAGTGTTAATTTCACTAAGTCTGAAATCTGTTTGCCATATGCATTTTTGCCATGCTTGTTTGAACCTGTTAATGGATAAATTTGCCGTAGCTCAGTGCTAGACTTTTGTTAAGCATCATGAATGCATCCGTGCCATGTATTTTGTTGTCAGGTTTGGGTGCTGTAACATGTTCATCTCATTGCATTTAGATGGCTACTTGCTGTAAATCGCAGACCGGTGTCATATTTGAATCGCTTGCCATTTCCAAACCGTAACTCCCATTCTGACGTTCTTTATATCGTTTTCAAGCGATTTCACCTCACCTTTCTAGTGGAACACTTGGATTTCCAAGTTGAGGCCAGGTTCATGCATCCCTTGTCAAATCTTGCATATGCATCCCGCATCGCATCCCGCATAGCATACCATCTTTGCATCATATTGTTTGAGCTTTGCACGTGGTTGATTGTGTCCTTGTTGCTTGTTTGTCTTGTTTGGGTAGAGCCGGGAGACGAGTTCGCTAACGAGGAGCCCGTTGAGTTTGCTTTCGAGGATCCAGTCAACTCTGACAACTTTGCAGGCAAGATGATCATACCCTCGAAATCACTACTATCTTTGCTATGCTAGATTGGCTCGCTCTTTTGCTATGCCAATGCTACGATGCCTACCACTTGCTTTCAAGCCTCCCAAATTGCCATGTCAAACCTCTAACCCTCCATGTCCTAGCAAACCGTTGATTGGCTATGTTACCGCTTTGCTCAGCCCCTCTTATAGCGTTGCTAGTTGCAGGTGAAGATTGGAGACGTTCCTTGTTGGAACATTTATTTACTTGTTGGGATATCATTATATTTCCATGTTATCTTAATGCATCTATATACTTGGTAAAGGGTGGAAGGCTCGGCCTCTCGCCTAGTGTTTTGTTCCACTCTTGCCGCCCTAGTTTCCGTCATATCGGTGTTATGTTCCCGGATTTTGCGTTCCTTACGCGGTTGGGTTATAATGGGAACCCCTTGATAGTTCTACCTTGATTTAAAGCTTTTCCAGCAATGCCCAACCTTGGTTTTACCATTTGCCACCTAGCCTCTTTCCTTGGGTTTCCGGAGCCCGAGGGTCATCTTATATATTTTAGCCCCCCCGGGCCAGTGCTCCTCTGAGTGTTGGTCCAACCGAGCGATGTCCGGGGCTACCAGGGCAACTCTGGGCTTGCCTACCCGACGTCTTGCTCATCTTGTGTGCCCTGAGAACGAGATATGTGCAGCTCCTATCGGGATTTGTCGGCACATCTGGATGGTGTTGCTGGTCTTGTTTTAACCTGTCAAAGTGTCTTGAAGAATTGAGATACCGAGTCTGATCGGAACATCTCGGGAGGAGGTCTATTCCTTCGTTGACCGTGAGAGCTTGTCATGGGCTAAGTTGGGACTCCCCTGCAGGGATTTGAACTTTCGAAAGCCGTGCCCACGGTTATGGGCAGATGGGAATTTGTAATGTCCGGTTGTAGATAACTTGAACCTTAACTTAATTAAAATGAATCGACAGTGTGAGTTACCATGATGGCCTCTTTTCGGAGGAGTCCGGGAAGTGGACACGGTGTTGGAGTAATGTTTGCGCAGGTTGTTCTCTAGTTTCTCGCTCGCGCTTTGCCTCCTCTTCTCGCTCTCTTTTGCGAACAGGATAGCCACCAGATATGCTGGTCGCATGCTGCAGCTCCACATATATTTACCTTGCCTTACCTATAAGCTTAAATAGTCTTGATCGCGAGGGTGTGAGATTGCTGAGTCCCTGTGGCTCACAGATTACTGTTACACCAGATGCAGGGCCTGATGATTCCGCTCTAGGTGACGCGCTCGAGCTCAAGTGGGAGTTCGACGAAGACTCTCAATGATACTATGTTTCCTTTCCTGATGATCAGTAGTGGTGCCCAGTTGGGGGTGATCGGGACCGTGTCGCATGTTGGGTTATCTTTTATTTTGGCGCCATAGTCGGGCCATGAGTGTTTGGATGATCTAATGTTATTTATGTACTTGATTGACGTGGCGAGTGTAAGCCAACTATGCTATCTCCCCTTTTTGTTATCTATATTACATGGGATGTTGTGAAGATTGCCTAACTTGCGACATGTGCCTTCAATGCGATTATGCCTCTACGTCGTGCCTTGACACGTGGGAGATATAGTCGCATCGAGGGTGTTACAGTCCACCCATATAAGGGGATAAGGATCCACCTTTTCGGCCACGCCTTCTTCGTCCTTTGCCTATCCATTTCCGTGCACTCGAGCTCTAGCGCCCAAGTCCGCAAACCCCACCTCAACCTTCTCCAGCCATGTCCAGAGCGGGAGGCTAGTGGCTGGTCTCCTCCGTCACGGAGGGACACATCAAAAGACTGAGGAAGGCCGGATACTTGCCTAACGACGTTGCGCACCGGCTTCCCGAAGAGGGGCAGCTCATCCCCACCCCTAGGCCCCATGAGAGGGTGGTGTTCCTCCCCCATTTCCTCTGTGGATTGGGCTTCCCTCTCCACCCATTTGTCCAGGGGATCATGTTTTACTATGGCCTGGATTTCCACGATCTGGCCCGAACTTTGTCCTCAACATCTCGGCGTTTATCGTCGTGTGCGAGGCTTTCTTCCGCATCCGCCCCCATTTCGGCCTATGGCTCAAGACTTTCAATGTCAAGCCGAAGGTGGTGCACGGCACCCAGGCGGAGTGTGGAGGCGCCATGATGGGAAAGATGCCCAACGTCCTATGGCTCGAGGGCTCCTTCGTGGAGTCCCTAAAGGGGTGGCAGTCAGGGTGGTTTAACATCACCGAGCCGCGCGACCCTGAATGGGTCGCAGCCCCCGAGTTCCGATCCGGACCCCCTACGTGGCTCGCCTCCTGGAAAGATACGAGCATGTCGTGGGGTAAAAAAGGAGAGCTGACCGGACTCCAGACATGCGTCCAAACCCTGGTGGACAAGAAGCTCAATCTTGTCAACGTAGTCCAGGTTATGCTCATCCGCCGGATCCTCCCGTGTCAACAATGGGCTTTCAACCTATGGGAGTTCGACCCAGCGCGGCACCGAACTCTTAGCAGGCTCTTCGACACGACGTACAAAGATGCCTGGAAGGTGCTTTTCAAGGGCGCCGAGGCCGCCGTATCCGCTACCGAGGATCGCGGATTCAGCACGCAGCATCACGCTCGTGCGGTAAGCTGGTTTTACCTTTTACAGGGTATTAGTTTTTCATAGTTTGACTCCATGCGGGATCTAAGCTCCCTTACCTTTGAAAGGAATGGCAGGAGACATCCGGACAGATCAATTGTCCGGCTCCTTTGCCCGAAGGCCCAGCGGACGCTCGCTTGGCGAAGCTGCTGGTTCCGGCACCCTATGTGGTGCCGCAGAAGAAGGCCAAGAAGAAGGCCACGGGGACTCGAAAGAGTGCCCGGCGCCAGGAGGTGTCAGATCCATCATCCGACGACTACAAGGCGCACTCCTCCCGTGAAGACGAGGAGGTGGAAAAAGAGACCTCTCCCCCTCCAGTGGGGGGAGGGAAAAAAAGGAAGGCCTCCCCAACTGGGGAGGCCGAAGGGTCCAAGAAGGGGAAGACCCCTCCTCTGGACTACTCCACCAACGCCGACGACGGCGAAGAGGAGTGGCCGCACAGGGCCAGGCCCCTGGCGAGATCGTAAGCATTCAGACAATAGAGAAATTCATAGTGTTCCTTTCTTGCACAGCTCCTCCTTACGCCGAATATGCCTATGCAGTCCGCCCAAGGCCGGGCTCGACGAGTCGTCGAGCGGCTCCCTGGATTCGTCGGATGTGAATTCGCTTCTGACGGCTTCCTCCCCCACCCTACCCCCACCCTACGGACAGCACCAAGGTGGCGTCCCAACAGGTTCCAAGCCAGGACGAGGTGGTCCTGGAGGCGCCGCAAGGCAACCTCCCGGACTCCAGGCGTAAAGAGGATAGAACCCCCAAGGGCTCCAAGTCTGGCCTTGAGCCGGACACCGCGCCGGAACCTTCAACGGTTCTGGACTCTGGTAGGCAGCCTCCTTCCAAGAAGAGCAAGCCTACCAAGCCGGTGACCTCCGTCCAACCGGAGGCACCAGACAATTTGCTGGAGGTGCTTAACGGCGCCTCCATCGACGAGGAGCACCGCACTATTATGAGTGCGGTGATCCAGAAGGTTCATTCCGCTAAGAGCGGACTGACTGAAGCCTGTGCCAGCCTTCTAACAGGCTTTGAGGTAAGTAAAGAATATGTAAAAATATTACCGCATAGACAGTAGCCCCTGATGCTCTGTTCGGCGTTCGGAAATAAAAGCCGAATAGAGGATCTAATAACATTCGCAGGAGTCTAACATAATCAAGTCAATATGCGTATGCAGGCTTCGCTACTGGCCTCCGCCGCACTGATTGCGGAGGTGGATACGCTGAAGCAAAACCTCGCGCGGTCCGAGAACAAGCTCGGCCATGCCAAGAGGCAACTCGAGGAGAAGGAGGGTAAGTAATACCTTGCGCAAGTATATAGAGAAGATGTGGTTGCAAAAAATGACAGGATCAACGTGCTATTGTAGGGGCCACGACCGAGGTGGCAAACCTTAAGCAAGCGCTGTCCGAGGCTGAAAATAGAGCGGCCGCGGAGCACACAGAGAGAGGGAAGCAGGAGGCACGGGTGGAGGCGGTGCAGAAAGAGCTCCAGGCTCTCGTGAAAAAACACGAGAGTTTGGAGCTTGACTCAAAGACGCAAGCGTCCGAGCTTGCGGTGGCCCTCAAAAGCGCGAAGTCTGCCAAGGCCGAAGCCCAGAAAGCCCTCCAATAAAATGAAGCGATGAAGAAGATAGCGGCGGGTAAGGCATTCATTATGCAAAGCAAGCACGTGAAAGTGAATTACTTGTTACTTACCCGAGTCCAGAGCTCTCCAGGAGCATTCGCAGATTTGCCCCATAGTGCGTCTGATGCCGCCGCCTACTACCGATCCGAGGAGGGGAGCTCGACGGAGAAGGTGTTTTGGTCTTAGTATGCTGAGGCCGGACACCTGGTGCCTTTGAGCGACCAGCTGAAGCAAATGGTCGAGCTCCACAAGGTGGCCGAACAGGCCATAAAGGGCCTCGTAGTTCGGCTTTGGCCTGCAGAGGCTCTGCCTGGGAGCTACTTCGGGCTGGTGAGGCGGCTGGTGGATGCGTGTCCACGTCTTGAAGTAATCAAGCGCTCCGTCTGCATCGAAGGTGCCCGTAGGGCGCTTGCCCGTGCTGAGGTGCACTGGGGCAAGATGGATGCGGAGAAGCTGGTGAAGGACGGGCTGCCGCCGGGCAGGAGCATCGCATCCCGGAAGCGTATTATGAGGGCGTCCTGAAGGGTGCCCGCCTTATAGCAGATGAATGCTCCAAAGATGTAATTTTTGAGTAAACTCGCATTTGTGATCCTGTACGCTGAAAACTTGTTCATATGCGCTAAGTAATGCTTTTGAATTTAAAATATTACCTTATGTGCGGCCGTTTATCAAATTTGAGAGATGGCGAGTCATCGGCTTCTGCCCCCATGCCATGAGTGCTGGGGTGTTCGGGATAAACATGAGCGCTCTTTTTCCCATTCTTGGGTCCTTCGAGGGAGGCGCTCAACACAACGAACAAGGAAATCGGACTATAATGCTTGAACACTCTCACTTAGCGATAGAATTCTATAATTTTAAATTTCAGCGAATCCCCTAGTGTTCGGAAGACCGAGTTCGGGTCTCTATCCATGCCTAGACCGGACAAAGCCGACTCCTCGCTCTAAGCGGCATAAGTCTTTAGGGACTCGAAAATCTCTCGAACAGCGACCAGCTCGCGCCTCATCGTGACGGTCAGTTTTAGCTTTCTCTACTGAGGTTCTTAGCCCAGCTCAACTGGGGCACAATCGCAATAGTTCTCCTAGTGCTACCTTAGCCGATATAACGGAACGTAAGGTACCAAAACATAGGAGCCGGGAAAACCCAACTATTGACCCAAGACATGATTCGGAGCCGATGCATATAATGCTATAAGTTTGGGGTGCCGCACTTGTGAAAGTGATGGGACTTCTCACACCGTATTATGGGGTACGTAAGCCCCTGGCGTATTGGCCGTACCAAAGTGTACGGGTGCAACATGTCATTAATGAACATATATTCGTAAAAAAGAGTAATGCAATAATAGACGGAAGCTATGCATTGTTTATTTAAAAAAAAGGGCTGCGATCAAAGCAGAACGATACAAATAGTGCGATAAGAAAAAAATGGGACTATTTAACGTGTCCTTTCCAGGGGCGAGCTGTGGAATGGTATGTGAAATAGGTATAATGCTCGTTATAGAGACCAACTTAGAGTTCCATAGTGCGGCGTAGCTTTCTGCTTCCCTAGTTGTATCGTTTGAGCGGCAATTGTACTTCCAGACAAGCCTTTCGAAGAATGGAGTCCTGAAAATAAGAGAAAATTAAGAAATCGGCAGCCCCTAGTGCGGTTTAAGCCGTGATTCGGGCGTGCAGTGATGGTGCCCCGCCCCCTGTGCCCATGGTATTTCCAGAGCGTAGTTATGTACGCGCAACACTAGTTCGCAAGTTCGTGACGGCTGGGGTTGGGGCCACATTGCTACGCTTGCCCGGAACGTGCCAGGCGGTCTTGTTGTAGGTTACTCCGGGCGCGCTTGGCGGTGTCCAGATGTTTAATGGCCGGACTGGAGAATTGCCTTGAGAGGCTGCTTTGTACTTCTGCTGCAATAGCCGCCGTATGCTCCTCCGTTCGGAGAGAGCGTTCGGTGTTTCCATTGACCGTGATGACTCCTCGAGGGCCTGGCATCTTCAGCTTGAGGTATGCGTAGTGCGGCACCGCATTGAACTTAGCAAATGCGGTTCGCCCGAGCAGTGCGTGATAGCCAGTACGGAACGGGACTATGTCGAAGATTAACTCCTCGCTTCAGAAATTATCCGGAGATCCGAAGACCACTTCAAGTGTAACTGAGCCTGTACAGTTGGCCTCTACACCTGGTATGACACATTTAAAGGTTGTTTTAGTGGGTTTAATCCTCGAGGGATCGATGCCCATTTTCCGCACTGTATCCTGGTAAAGCAGGTTCAGGCTGCTGTCGCCGTCCATAAGGACTCTAGTGAGGTGAAATCCATCAATAATTGGGTCTAGAACCAATGCGGCGAATCCGCCATGACGGATGCTAGTGGGGTTGTCCCTTCGATCAAAAGTGATCGGGCAGGAAGACCATGGGTTGAACTTTGGGGCGACTGGCTCCATCGCATATACATCCTTTAGCGCACGCTTCCGCTCCCTCTTGGGGATGTGGGTTGCGTAAATCATGTTCACCGTCCGCACTTGTGGGGGAAAACTTTTCTGTCCACTGTTGTTCGGCGGCCGGGGCTCCTCCTCGTCATCGCTATGCAGCCCCTTGTCTCTGCTTTCGGCATTTAACTTGCCTGCCTGCTTGAACACCCAACAATCCCTGTTGGTGTGATTGGCTGGTTTTTCGGGGGTGCCATGTATCTGGCATGAGCGGTCGAGTATTCGGTCCAAACTGGACGGGCCCGGAGTATTTCTTTTGAATGGCTTTTTCCGCTGACCGGGTTTAGAGCCCCTGAATCCGGCATTAACTGCTGTATCCTCAGCATTGTCGCCGTTAAAGCGGCGCTTTTTCTTGTTGTGACGCGACCTACCACTGTTGTCCTTGGTATCCGAATTACCAGGGCTCTTGGTCATGTTATTGCTGCGAGCTAGCCAGCTGTCTTCTCCTGCGCAAAAGCGGGTCATAAGTGTCGTGAGGGCTGCCATAGATTTCGGCTTTTCCTGTCCTAGGTGCCATGCAAGCCACTCGTCGTGGATGTTATGTTTGAAGGCTGCTAGGGCCTCTGCGTCTGGACAGTCGATGATTTGATTTTTCTTGGTTAGGAACCGTGTCCAGAATTGTCTGGCCGATTCCTCTGGCTGCTGAATTATGTGGCTAAGGTCATCGGCATTTGGTGGTCGCACATAAGTGCCCTGGAAATTGTCGAGGAATGTGATTTCCAGATCCTCCCAACAACCAATTGATTCTACTAGCAAGCTGTTAAGCCAATGCCGAGCTGGTCCTTTAAGCTTGAGTGGGAGGTATTTGATGACGTGTAGGTCATCACCGCGGGCCATGTGGATATGAAGGAGATAGTCCTCAATCCATACCGCAGGATCTGTTGTGCCATCGTATGATTCGATGTTCACGGGTTTGAAACCCTTGGAGATTTGATGATCCATTACTTCATCTGTGAAGCATAGTGGGTGTGCGGCGCCTCTGTATTGAGCCATATCACGATGCAGCTCAAACTAGATTTGTCTACTGTGTTCGACCTGACCGGATTTACTGTATCCACCGTGACGAGTACCGTCTCATGCCGTTGGGCGCCCACGTGATCCGTACATCGATCTTGTCTGCTTTTTCTTTTCCTCCAATATATCTTGCAGGTCTTGCACATTTTCCCATGCCTTGGTATTTTTTGAGCGGCGTCGGGGTGCGGCTTGAGTGGAGGGCCGAGAGGCCTCTCTGTCGCGGCCACGGGGTGGCCGGTCGACCGCATCATGCATTGGTGATGTAGGTTTAGGTGCTTCCTCCTCTAATTGGGGTAGCAACCTGCGCTTTGGGTAGCTCTTGGAGGGGTGTTCGAGTTCATACTCTTCGGCCGCAAGGACTTCAGTCCATCTGTCGGCTAGCAAATCTTGATTAGCTCTAAGCTGTTGCTGTTTTTTCTTGAGGCTGCTCGCCATGGCCATAAGCCTGCGTTTGAAACGCTCTTGTTCGACGGGATCCTCCGGCATGACAAATTCGTCGTCGTCGAGGCTTGCCTCGTCTTCGGAGGGAGGCATATAATTATCGTCCTCGACCTCTCTGTCTGCCGCTCTCTCATGAGGGCTGGCTTCTCCATCCTCCTGTGCTGAATCTTGCTGGAGGTGGTTGTCTTCGACACTGTCTGGGGTGTTATTATCTCCCGTGCCAGAATCACCGTTTTTTCGTTGGCGGGATTTAGAGCGGCGCCGCTGACGCCGGCGCTTAGGCTGCTTCTTGGAGGGCTCATCCTCCGCTGTTCCATCGCCATTGCCTTCTTTTGGGGTGTCCACCATGTATATATCATACGACGAGGTGGCTTTCCAGTGCCCTATAGGCGCTGGTTCTTGATCGTCTCCTGCATCGGCGTCCATACCGTCGATGTCTTCGGAGTCGAAGTCGATCATGTCTGTTAAATCATCGACAGTGGCTATGAAGTGGGTGGTGGGTGGGCTTTGAATTTCTTCATCATCCGCAAGCCAACCTTGCTAACCATAGTCCGGCCAGGGCTTTCCTGATAAAGACAGAGACTTTAGTGAATTCAGAATATCGCCAAAGGGCGAGTGCTGAAAGATGTCCAGGGTGGTGAACTCCATGATCGGCGCCCAATCGGGTTCGATCGGTAGGGGCGCGGAGGGCTCGGAGTCTGGAGAGGAGTCCGGCTCCTTGGAGTCACGGGCTTTGCAGAGAATGGGGCTGGTCTTCGGCTCGATCTCCGTAGAGATTGCAGCCCCCAAGGCGGTGTCCAACTACCGATCCTCGATTGGCGCAGTTGGCTCCGAATTAAGGGTCGGAGCTGATGTGGGTGCGGCCTTCAGGGCACTATTCGGCGGTAGAGCTAGATCATGCCCATCATGACAGAGCGGCGTGCTCGGCTGCGGCTCGAACCCGTCGAAGATCAAGTCTCCTCGGAGGTCGGTCGTGTAGTTCAATCTTCCAAATCTAACCTGATGGCCAGGGGCGTAGCTTTCGATCTGCTCCAGATGACCAAGCGAATTGGCCCGTAGTGCAAAGCCGCCGAATACAAAGATCTGTCCGGGGAGAAAAGTCTCACCCTACATCGCATCGCTGTTGATGATCGGAGAAGCCATCGGGCCTAAAAGTGACGACACAGAGGAACTCTCAATGAAAGCACCAATGTCGGTGTCAAAACCGGCGGATCTCGGGTAGGGGGGTCCCGAACTGTGCGTCTAGGCGGATGGTAACAGGAGGCAGGGGACACGATGTTTTACCCAGGTTCGGGCCCTCTTGATGGAGATAAAACCCTACGTCCTGCTTGATTAATATTGATGATATGGGTAGTACAAGAGTAGATCTACCACGAGATCAGAGAGGCTAAACCCTAGAAGCTAGCCTATGGTATGATTGTTGTCTGTCCTACGGACTAAAACTCTCCGGTTTATACAGACAGCGGAGAGGGCTAGGGTTACACAGAGTCGGTTACAATGGTAGGAGATCTACATATTCGTATCGCCAAGCTTGCCTTCCACGCCAAGGAAAGTCCCTTCCGGACACGGGACGAAGTCTTCAATCTTGTATCTTCATAGTCCAGGAGTCCGGACGAAGGTATAGTCCGGCTATCCGGACACCCCCTAATCCAGGACTCCCTCACCAATGTTGGGCATTGCTGGAAGAGTTTTATTCAAGGCGAACTGTCAAGGGGTTCCCATTATAACCCAACCGTGTAAGGAACGCAAAAATCCGGGAACATAACACTGATATGATGGAAACTAGGGCGGCAAGAGTGGAACAAAACACTAGGCATAAGGCCAAGCCTTCCACCCTTTACCAACTATATAGATGCATTAAGAGAAACAAGATGATATGGTGATATCCCAACAATAAACAATGTTCCAACAAGGAACGATCTCCAATCTTCACCTACAACTAGCAACGCTATAAGAGGGGCTGAGCAAAGCGGTAACATAACCAAACAATGGTTTGCTAGACATGGTGGGTTAGAGGTTTGACATGGCAATTTGGGAGGCATGATAAGCAAGTGGTGGGTATCGTAGCACAGGCATAGCAAAAGAGCGAGCATCTAGCAAGCAAAGGTAGAAGTGATTTCGAGGGTATGGTCATCTTGCCTGCAAAGTTCTCCGAGTTGACTTGATCCTCGTAAGCAAACTCAATGGGATCCTTGTTCACGAACTCGTCTCCCGGCTCTACCAAAACAAGAACAACAAGAAAACGGAACACAATCAACCACGTGCAATGCTCAAGCAACATAATGCAAACATGGTATGATATGCGGGATGCGGTATGTGATGCAGAGGCATGATTTGCAAAGGAATAATTGAACCTAGCCTCAACATGGAAATCCAAGAGTGCCACTGGAAAGGTGAGTTGATTTCAGTTGAAATCGATATAAAGATCACCGGAATCGGATGCGCGGTTTGGAAATGGCAAGCAAAACAAATATGGCACCGGCCTGCGATAATCAGCAAGTGATGAACTAAATGCATCAAGATATATATGCTACAACACTCAAAAACGGCAAAAAAATACATGGCAGGGATCCACTCATGATGCTTGACAAAAGATGAACACTGAGCTACGGCTAATTCATCCATTAACAGATTCAAACAAGCATGGCAAAAGAGCAAATGATAACAGGTTTCAGACTTAGTGAAATTAACACAAGCCTGGAATTTATCATCAGGAAGCAATCTTTAAAGCATGAAAACTACATGCTACAGGAACTTAACATGGCCAAGAAAGGCATGTAACAAAGCTACTCAAAGCAATTAACAAAAGTCCCTTAGTGACCTTTAGTCAAAAGGGATCGTAAAATACCATTGCAAGCATGTGAACATGGCAAAAACATAAATAGATTCAGACTTAGTGAAAAACTGGAGCATGCAAAACAGATTAGCAAGTAGGCATGTTTACGAGCTCGATGCACTCACTATAGAGCAGGGCATGACAAACTAATTATACACCCATCAAGAATACATGACATAGAAGCTAGACATGGCAAGAACAACAACATAGCATGCATGGATCAATAGCAACATCCTCGGCAAAATCTCTAAACATGTCAACAATCTGCCAGGATTATTTTATAGCAAAAGTAGAGCTCGATTGACTCAAGCTAGGGTGCTCCATAAATGCAAAAAAGACATGGATGGATAGAGCACCACAATGTAAACAAAACATTCTTACTGATCATCCTCAAAAGAGGCACGGATCACTAGGAAACAACATGAACATATGGCATAAAAACAAAATCAGGACAAGGACTTTGTGAAATTTAAGTCCCTGAAATCAGCATTACCGATTACGCTACTTTGCAAGCTTGTGCTAGTCACCACGAATATCACAAAAATACATGGCAAGCACCTCTATAAAGATGACATGGAATATAACAAAACACATGTAGAGCTCAGGATCATAGCATGCACACATTAATCATGGAAAAAATGACAAAAGGTTATTTGCTGAAATAGATCTGACAAATTCATCACATAGCGCTCTTCTAACAGCATTTCGGCATCAAGATGAGCTCAAATGAAAATTAGTCAATGAGATGAAATGATGTACTCGTCGAGGCGAACATTTTGATATGCTACACGCACAAATCGGAGCTACGGATGGAGTGTTATGGCATGCGGAAAAATACAAATTAGCTAGGGTTTGGAGGGGAAAAAGTCAACCGCGAAGTTCTCAAATCCAGATCCAGCACGCGGTTCGAGGCATGCCAGAGACCTGTTTGCCGGAGCTGTCACGGAACTCGCTGGAGGAAGGAGCCAAGGGAAGGAGAGGTAATTGGGGTCTCGCCAGAGTGCGGCGACGGCGCTGGTGACGGCGGTGGCCGGCGGAGGCCTCGGGCGGCGCGGGCGAGGCCGGTGCGACGGCCGGAGCTGCGGCGGCGGCGGGGCAGCGTGACGGCTGGCGGGGAGGAAGAAAAGCAGTGGCGCGGCGGAGCGTCGCCGGTGGCAAGGCAGCGCAGGCGATTGGGCGGCGGGGAGGCGCCCTACCGGCGCGGCGGCGGATGGGCCTCGGGGGCCCGGAGTGGGCTTCCCGGGCCGGAGGCGGAGGGAGTGGCGGCGCGCCACTTGGCACAACACGATTGGCGCGGAGGCGGCGGCGGACGCTGTCCGGCGCGGAGACGGACACGCCCGGCGGCGGCGCGAGCGGATCTAGGGTTTAGGGGGTGTTTTGACCTAGAATTTTTGGAAGAGGGGCTATATATAGGCGTAGAGGGAGCTAGGGAGCTCCAAATGAGGTGCGGTTTGCGGCCACGCGATCGTGATCGAACGCTCTAGATGATAGGAGAGGTTTAGGTGGGTTTTGGGCCACTTTGAAAGTGTGTTGGGCTGCAACAGACACAAGGCCTTTTCGGTCCCTCGGTTAACCGTTGGAGTATCAAACGAAGTCCAAATGGCACGGAACTTGACAGGCGGTCTACCGGTAGTAAGCCAAGGCAACATGACAAAACTCGGTCCAATACGGAAATTTTTAACACCCGCACACGAAAAGAGGTAGAAAGGACCACCGGAGGTCATAGGAGCGCCGGAATGCAAATCGGACAACGGGGAAAAAGCTCGGATGCATGAGACGAACACGTATGCAAATGCAATGCACATGATGACATGATATGAGATGCACGACAAAGAAAACAACACACGGAGACAAAAACCCGACAACGATTAAATAAAATAACTTAGTGCCGGAAACGGCAAGAGTTGGGATACAGATAAGGTAAATTACATCCGGTGTGTTACAGGCTTCCACTTCCGCTCACTTTGTGAACTTGTCGATGGCGACGTAGAGATAATGGTAGCCCCCCGGCGCTCGTGGGAACGGGCCTAGGATGTCTAGCCCCCAGACCACGAACGGCCACATGAGCGGGATGGTTTGGAGGCCCTGAGCAGGCTGATGGATTGGCTTGGCGTGGAATTGGCAAGCTTCGTAGGACTTCACCAGCTCGGCTGCATCATTGAGTGCTGTGGGCCAATAGAATCCGCTGCGGAAGGCCTTGCCGCCGAGGGTCCATGATGATGAGTGTTGTCCATAGTCCCCACCGTGTATATCAATCAGCAGCTCCCTCCCTTGATCGCTGGAGATGCAGCGCAGCGTGAGATCATTCGGCCGTTTCCTGTACAACTCGCCGTCTTGAATGCAGTATGCCGTGGCCTGTTGGGCCACGTGCTCCACGTCTTCTTCCTTCTCCGGCAGTGTCCCGTGCATTAGGTAATCCTTGAACTCCTTGGTCCAGCACTCCTCCTGGGGCTCGAGCACCAAGAGTAGCCGAGCTCCTGAGGTTGGGCCGCAAGCTGGGGCTGCCGTGGCCGGGGGATGTGGGAGCTCCTCCCAAGGCAGAGTCGTGCTTGAAAGAGGTGGTGTAGCAGACGGCTTGAAGAGACGCTCTTCGAAGATGCCGGGCTGTTGCGGTTGCCGCTTGGATGCTCTCTTGGCGATGTCGTCGGCTTCCTTGTTGGTGCCCTGGGGCATGTGCTGCAGCTCCAAGCCTGTGAACTGCTTTTCCATTTTGCGCACCTCCGAAAGGTAGGCCTCCATGTGCTCGTCCTTTGGCTCATACACTTTGTTGGAGAAGTTGACGAGGAGCTGCGAGTCGCCCTTGACGGTAAGGCGCCTCACCCCCAGAGCCGCCACAGCCTTCAGGCCGGCTATGAGGCCTTCGTATTCTGTGATATTGTTGGAGACCTTCTCGCTGTGCTGGAAGCAGAGTTGCACGGCATAGTAAAGCTTTTCCTGAGTGGGCGAGATGAGCACTGCTCCAGCCCCCATGCACTGGTGCGCAAAGGCGCCATCAAAATACATGACTCAGCCGTCTGGTGCCTCACTTCCTTGGGAGGTGGACCTGTCTTCTCCTTCCTCAAGAGTCGGGGCATCTGTCCATTCCGCCACAAAATAAGCGAGCGCGGCTCCCTTGATGACCCTGGTGGTGCTGAACTCCAGCTGGAATGCTTGCAGCTCGATGTTCCATTCAGTGACCCTTCCGGCTGAGTTTGGGCTCCTGAGTACCCTCTCCAATGGGTAAGATGAGACGACCTAGATGGGGTGCCCCTGGAAGTAGTGTCGCAGCTTGCGCGAGGCCACCAAGAGTGCGAGTAGGAGCTTTTGCAACATGGGGTAGCGTGCCCTTGCGTCTCACAGTACGGTGCTGACGAAGTATACCGAGTGCTCGATGAGGGCTGGCACACTGTTGAGGCTCAGGTCTTGCGGAGATTGTGGCATATCCTGAGGTGGAGGGTTTCCTGAGACTTGGACATCCTCAGGAGTTTCCGCGACGTTGCCCTATCAAGCTTGATCTTCCGCCGCTGATGGCTCTGGTGTGCCTTCCTGACCTTGTTTTGCATCAGCCCTGGCTTGGCGCGGTAAACCCTTGTCTCTCCTCCCGAACCGCCACCAGCGACGCGCTGGCGGAGTACGGGGTGGCGGCGAGGTAGAGTACTAGAGGCTCGAGAGGTCGTGGTGCCACCATCACCGGGGGGCTGGTGAGGTATTTCTTGAGGTCTTCGAAGGCCTGGTCGGCCTACGGGGTCCACTCAAAGGGGCCTTTCTTCTTCATGAGCTTAAAGAAGGGTAAGGAGCACTCGCCTAGCTTAGAGATGAAATGCCCTAACGCGGTCACTTGTCCTGCTAGCTTTTGCATCTCCTTGAGGGTCTGTGGTGGGCTCATGTCTTTGATGGCCTTGATCTTCTCCGGGTTCGCCTCGATCCCTCTGTGGGATACAAGAAACCCCAGCAGCTTGCCAGAGGGGACACCAAACACACACTTCTCCGGGTTACGCCTCAAGTTCACCCGACGCAAACTCTCAAAGGTCTCCTCCAAGTCTTGAATCAACGTCCTTGCCTCGCGAGATTTGACCACTATGTCATCAACGTAGGCCTCTATGTTCCTGCCGAGTTGCCGCCCCAAGGCGATGTGCATCAGCCGCTGAAAGGTTGCGCCCGCGTTGTGAAGGCCGAAAGGCATGCAGGTGTAGCAGTACACCCCCACATGGTGTCAAGAAGGCCATCTTCTCCAAATCCTCCACCACCATCTTGATCTGATGGTATCCAAAGAACGCATCCAGGAAACTTAACAAATCGCACTCGATGGTGGAGTCGACGATTTGATCGATGCGTGGAAGGCGGAACGGATCTTGGGGGCAGGCTTTGTTGAGGTTGCTGAAGTCGACGCACATCCGTTCCTTCCCACCTTTCTTCGGTACTACGACGGGATTCGCCAGCCATTCGGGGTATCGAACTTCTTGGACGATGAAGGCCTGCTTCTCAATGGACTGCCATCTTGCCTGCTGCTTCACGGGGCATACGTTTGGGCATACCCTTAGGTGATGTTGGATTACCTCTCTCGGGACCCCTACCAGTTGATTGGGCTCCCACGCGAATATCTCCTTGATCGCGCGCAAAAACCTCATAAAAGCTTCCTCTTATCCCGAGCCAAGGCCGGTTCCTATGGTGAAGGTGGCTCCTGAAGACCCTTCCTCGTTGACCGGCACCTGCTTGGTCTCCGCCTTGTCTTGGGTGAACAACTGCCTCTTCTTGGTGGGAGCGGTCTCCTTGGCCTCGGGCGCACCGGCGCCGGTTGGCTGTGCCGCTGCCGCGGTCTTGAAGGCGAGCCTGAGCGCCATCACGACCTCCTTAATGTCCCCCTTGATGGTGAGGACGCCCTTCCTCCATGGCATCTTCATGAGGTTGTAGGCCAGGTGAGTCGCCGCCATGAACTGAGCGGGAGCCGGGTACCCGAGGATGGCGTTGTATGGGAGACCGATGCGGGCGATGTCAAAGTCCACCAGCTCGGTGCGATAGTTGTCTCGCGTGACAAAGGTGACAGGGAGGCGGATCTGCCCCAGAGGGTGAGCAGCTCCACCACCCACTCCTGTGAAGGGCTTGCTGAGGCCGAGCCATTCGAGCGGCACATGAAGAAGGCTAAAGGCTTCCATGGAGAGCTAGCTGAGGCCGGCGCCGCCGTTGATGGCGGTCTTGGTGACGGCCACGTTGCAGATGGTGGGCGTGCAGAGCATCGGGAGCATCCCTAAGCCGGCGGTGGAGCCGGGGTGGTCTTCCGAGTCGAAGGTGAGGTCGGGCTCTGGCGCAGCCCAACCCGACGGAGCCCCCGGGCGCTTGCAGGCTGCCCCGATCTGACGGAAGAAAGGCTTGACGTGGCGATCTGAAAGAGGTTCTTGGGAGCCACCCAACAGTGCCGTGACTACATGGTGTGTCGGCACCCCATAGCACGCAGTGAAGAGGTCGCGGAGTTCCCCCCAGGACGTCACCGTGGATCCCGGGAGGTTGAGCAGCCAAGCGCGTGGCTCGCCAGCAAGGGCCAGGGGGAACAATTTGCCATGATCTTGTCGTCGCCTCCGGCTTCGAGGATGGCCTCCTCGTATGCTAGCGGGAACAGCACCGACTCTGCCGCGCCATCATAACGTGGCGGCATCTCTGGCCTGAACTTGGCTGGCCACTGCACTCGCCGTAGAGCGGGGGCCAGGGCTCGGTACCCAAACTCCCTGCTGCTGTTGTTGACCGCAGAGGTTGGTGGCGGGGCACCTGACATGGGAGCATAGTGCGGCGGCACAGGGCGCTGGTTGGTGGAGAGAAGCCCTGACGCACCCCTACCTGGCACGCCAAATGTCGGATGTGAAGCTTCGGCTAACCCTTAAGGTTCGAACACTGGTGTGCGCATGAAGTCTTTCCCTCCTACCGATCTACGCTCTAGCTCGCTAAGATCTTGCGGATGAACTCGACGAACTCGCAACATAGAAAGACACAGGGTTTATATTGGTTCGAGCCACCAGTGTGGTGTAATACCCTACTCCAGTGTGGTGGTGGTGGATTGCCTCTTGGGCTGATGATGAACAATACAAGGGAAGAACAGCCTCCTGAGGTTGAGGTTTTCTTGCACGTATGAACTTGTGGTGTGTCTCTGGGTCTGATCCCCCCTCACTATGGTGGTGGCTAGTCCTATTTATAGAGGCCCTAGTCCTCTTCCCAAATATCGAGCGGGAAGGGAGCCAACAATGGCGGGCTAATTTGAAGGGGGACAGCTAGTAAAAGCTATCCTGACAAAAGGTAGTCCGTGCCTGTGAAAGGCTCTAGGGTGACGCCTTCTTGGGCTCCATGATAACCTCCGGCTTGTCGTCCTCCTGGTGTTGGTCTTGTTGCACCGAAATGGCAACCTTTGCCTGAGGCCTCGGTACTCCGCGGCTGCACTTGCCTCCTTTGCACCAAAGGGGAAACAAGGACGCTGCGCGCGCTGGCGCCCGCCTGGCACCGTTCGTCATGGCTCACGTCACGAGTGCCTTGTGAGGTTTGCCCTGCCTTGATATCTCCGCTCCTCGCGAACCTGCCTAGCTAGGCCACTCCAGAGGAGGTCTTGCGTCGTCCGCCTCACGAGGCTTGGCCCCTCGCGAGGTTCTTGGGTGTCTTGTGGGTGAAGATGGGCCGTACGGCCTGCTGCTTGACCATGCCGCGGGCCGCAGGCAGGCAAGTTTGGGGGCCCCCGTTCCCAGAACACCGACAGTTTCATTCCGTTTGGACTCGGTTAGATATTCCTTTTCGGCGAAACTCTAAAATAGGCAAAAAAAACAGCAATTTGGGCTGGGCCTCCGGTTAATAGGTTAGTCCCAAAAATAATATAAAAGTGTAAAAATAAGCACATTAACATCCAAAATAGATAATATAATAGCATGGAGCAATCAAAAATTATAGATACATTGGAGACATATCAAGCATCCCCAAGCTTAAATCCTGCTCATCCTCAAGTAGGTAAATGATAAAAAAAATTGATGTGGAATGCTTCCTAACATATTTCTCAATGTAATTTTTCTTTAATGTGGCATCAATGTTCAGATCTGAAAGATTCAAGATAAAACTTTAATATTGACATAGAAATAATAATACTTCAAGCATACTAACTAAGCAATCGTGTCTTCTCAAAATAACATGGCCAAAGAAAGGTATCCCTGCAAAATCATATAGTCTGGCTATGCTCTATCTTCATCACACAAAATATTAAATCATGCACAACCCCGATGACAAGCCAAGCAATTGTTTCATACTTTTGATGTTCTCAAACTTTTTCAATCTTCACGGAATATATGAGCATGAGCCACGGATATAGAACTATGGTGGAATAGAATGGTGGTTGTGGAGAAGACAAAAAGGAGAAGATAGTCTCACATCAACTAGGCGTATCAAACGGGCTATGGAGATGCCCATCAATAGATATCAATGTGAGTGAGTAGGGATTTCCATGCAACGGATGCACTAGAGCTATAAGTGTATGAAAGCTCAACAAAAGGAACTAAGTGGGTGTGCATCCAACTTGCTTGCTCACGAAGAACTAGGGCAATTTGAGGAAGCCCATCATTGGAATATACAAGCCAAGTTCTATAATGTAAAATTCCCACTAGTTTATGGAAGTGACAACATAGGAGACTCTCTATCATGAAGATCATGGTGCTACTTTGAAGCATAAGTGTGGAAAAAGGATAGTAACATTGTCCCTTCTCTCTTTTTCTCTCTTTTTTCCTTTTTTATTCGGGCCTTCTTTTTTTTGGCCTCTTTTCTCTCTTTTTTTATTTTTCATACGGAGTCTCATCCTGACTTGTGGGGGAATCATAGTCTCCATCATCCTTTCCTCACTTGGACAATGCTCTCATAATGATGATCATCACACTTCTTTTTACTTACAACTCAAGAATTACAACTCAATACTTAGAACAAAATATGACTATGTGAATGCCTCCGGCGGTGTACTGGGTTATGCAATAAATCAAGAGTGACATGTATGAAAGAATTATGAATGGTGGCTTTGCCACAAATACAATGTCAATTGCATGATCATGCAAAGCAATATGACAATGATGAAGCATGTCATAATAACGGAATGGTGGAAAGTTGCATGGCAATATATCTCAGAATGGCTATGGAAATGCCATAATAGGTAGGTATGGTGACTGTTTTGAGGAAGGTATATGGTACCGGCGAAAGTTGCACGGTACTAGAGAGGCTAGCAATGTGGAAGGGTGAGGGTGCGTATAATCCATGGACTCAACATTAGTCATAAAGAACTCACATACTTATTGCAAAAAATCTATTAGTTATCAAAACAAAGTACTACGCGCATGCTCCTAGGGCGATAGATTGGTAGGAAAAGACCATCGCTCATCCCCGACCGCCACTCATAAGGAAGGCAATGAATAAATAATCATGCTCCGACTTCATCACATAACGGTTCACCATAAGTGCATGCTACAGGAATCACAAACTTCAACACAAGTATTTATCAAATTCACAACTACTCAACTAGCATGACTCTAATATCACCATTTCCATATCTCAAAACAATCATCAAGTATCAAACTTCTCTTAGTATTCTATGCACTTATATGAAAGTTTTTATTATGCCTAAAAGAAAATTTCCATGTTCTTCTAAAGAACTATCAAAATGATATAAGTGAAGCATTAGAGATCAATTATTTCCATAAAATAAAACCACCGCCGTGCTCTAAAAGATATAAGTGAAGCACTAGAGCAAAAACTATATAGCTCAAAAGATATAAGTGAAGCACATAGAGTATTCTAATAAATTCTAATTCATGTGTGTCTCTCTCAAAAGGTGTGTACATCAAGCATGATTGTGGTAAACTAACAAGCAAAGACTCAAATCATACAAGACGCTCCAAGCAAAACACATATCATGTGGCGAATAAAAATATAGCTCCAAGTACAGTTACCGATGAACGAAGACAAAAGAGGAGATGCCTTCCGGGGCATACCCAAGCTTAGGCTTTTTGGTGTCCTTGTATTTTACCTTAGAGTGCCATGGACATCCCCAAGCTTAGGCTCTTGCCACTCCTTGTTCCATAATCCATCAAATCTTTACCCCAAACTTCACAGCACAAAACTGAGAAGAAAAATCTCGTGAGCTCCGTTAGCGAAAGAAAACAAAACACCACTTCAAGGTACAGTAAGGAACTAATTATTTATTTATATTGGTGTTAAAACTACTGTATTCCAACTTCTCTATGGTTTATAAACTCTTCTACTAGCCATAGATTCATCAAAATAAGCAAACAACACACGAAAAACAGAATCTGTCAAAAACAGAATCTGTCAAAAACAGAACAGTCTGCAGAACCCCAAAAATTGTAAAATAAATTTCTGGACGTTAGGAATTTATATATTTATCATATTCAAAAATAAATAACTAAATAGCACTCTCCAATAAAAAATGGCAGCAATTCTCGTGAGTGCTAAAGTTCTGTTTTCTACAGCGAGATCAAAAAGACTTTCCCCAAGTCTTCCCAACGGTTCTACTTGGCACAAACACTAATTAAAAGCAAAAAACACAAACAAAACAGAGGCTATATAAATTATTTATTACTAAACAGGATCCAAAAGAAAGGAATAAAAATAAAATTGGTTTGCCTCCTGTCACATCCCTAGTTATGGTATGACCTAGGCTAGCCCTTCATGCTTGCATCATGTTTAAACTCCATTTAAATTTGAAATGGGGATTTGTGAAACCCTCAGAATCATTTCTGAAAAAATGATACAAGTAAAAATTGCTCCAAAAGGGTCCAAGAAAATGCTCATGTTTCTCTCTGAAAATATTGGACAGAGATAAAAATCAAACCAATATCTTTAGGAGCTCACAAGTATTTATTTTGGGCATTTGGAATTAATCCAGTAATTAATTGCGTTGGATAAATATTTTATTATATATAAAATATTTTCCAATAATTCTGAATTTTGGTGAGGGGCTTTGGAGTGGTCCAACTAGACCCTGCTAAAATTTATAGAATAAAATAAAATGATTTAGTATTTTTATTAAATCAAAACAAATGTCAGAAAATAGAAAATAGAAACAAATAAAGGAAAAACCTTACCTGGGCTAACTTGCGGCCTGGCACTGTGCCGGCCCAGCAGTGCTGGCCCAGCCCAACTGGCCACGGCACCGTCTCCCACCTCGCGCTAGTAGGCGAGGCGCGTGCCCGGCGCGCGCGTGCGCTCCGCGCGCCACGCGAGCTGCCTGCTTGTCCTCCCCCTCGTCGCCTGAATGCCCCGCGCAACGCCACGCACCACCCCGACCCTCTCTCACTCTCTCCCCGAGTCGATCCCCTTTTCCTCTGTCTCTCCCCCTCCCTCTTCCTCGCATCCGAGCGAGCTCGCCGTCGCCGATCGCTGCTGCCGCGGCCACCGTCTCCGCCTCATCCCTCTGACGTGTCTACGAGCTCCGCCTCACTGCCGCGCACCTCTACGCCGAACCACATGACCCCAGACGCCCTGAAGCCTCGTCATCGATCTCATCTTCTCTGCACGGCCGCTGGAGATCGCCACCACCGTTCCTTCTGCACCGAGCCTCCCCCGAGCCCATGTCGACACCTCTGCAACCACTGTGAGCTCCTGCATCGGAACCCCCTCTCCCCGAGCTTGATTACGCCCTCTAGTCGTGCCAGCCGCCGTAACCGAGCGCCGCCGTCCGCCATGGTCGTTGCTCTGGCAGCCACCATGCATCTCCGCTCAAGCTTGTGTCTCCGGCGTGCTCCTGGAGCAACGACGAGTCCAACGCAGCCCCTAACTAGCTCTCCCGTGCGTTGGAACCACGCGCCCGCACTTGCTCGAGCTCCGGCCGCCGCCGCGAGCTTCGCTCCGGTGAGCTCTGGCCATCCCCGCTGCTGCTGCATGCCTCCCTGGATGCGGGCGAGCCTCAGCTCCTCGCCCGTGGTCTCCGCCGCCCAAATGGTCGCCGGAGGGCGAATCCCGCGCCCTCCGCCGCGTCTGCTGTCGCCGGCGGCTAAACGCCGGCGCGTTAGCCCCAGTTGACCAGGGGGTTTGACCTCCCCTGGCTCAATGACAGGTGGGGCCCGGCCCCTGCTAATTTTAGTTAGATGTTAATTAAACTTAATTAGCTAATGACACTGACAGTGGGCCCCTGCGCCACTAATTCTATAATTAGGATAAACTAACCCCCTGTTAACTAACCGGTCACTAACGTGTGGCCCCCACACGTCAGGTTTGACTCAGTCAGCTCCTTTGACCTGCTGACGCAATGCTCCTGTCATGCTGACGCAATATATCATTTTATGGTATTAAAATAATTCAGGAAATTCCAGAAAATGATATAAACATCAAAAATTCGTAGAAATTCAACCGTAGCTCAGATTGAAATAATTTATATATGAAAAATTATCAGAAAAATTCAATCTATCCATCTGTACCATTTTCATGCATGACAAACCAACCTATACATGCTGTATACATGAAAACACACTTATGGCATATTTAAGAGCTTATTTTGGAGTTGCATTTAAACCTTGGGTTCAAATGAACCTCTTCCAAATAGAATGCTAAATGCATTAGCTCAAAGCACATCACATACCCATGCCATGTTCATGCATCATAATGTTGCATATGATTGTGCATTGATTTCCGACACCGTTCCTTCTCGATAGGTCCTGCTCCGGAAAGTGTTCGAGAGTACCTGTCTGAGGAGCAGTGCCCCCTGTTGATCTACCAGGCAAGCAAACCCCCTTGTTCATTCCGATACAATCCTACTCTCTCACCCCTGCTCTCATTATTGCATTAGGACAACAACGATTCAACTGCTACTTTATGCTGCGGTAGTTGAACCCATTCCTCTGCATGACCTGTCATTGCCACAGTAAATAATTAAAACCCACTAGAATGTGTAGGAGTTGATTGAGCCATGTTGTGTTCTTGCCATGCCATGCCTGCTATTGCTTAGAGCTGTGTTAGGTCTGATTCATCGGGAATGAATCGTAGTGGTACGATATGTTCTGGTGCTGAGAGTTAAGCGTGTGAACACGATTTGGTAAAGGTAGCGGTGAGAGGCCATGTAGGAGTACATGGTGGGTTGTCTCACTGGAACTGTCCTTAAGCACTGAGTTCTGTGTATGTTGTCCAATGACTAGCTACTACCACACATTGGGCTCCGGGCACTCCAAGCTCTCTCGACTTATTAACCAACTTGATCTCTGTCCAGGAGTTGCAATTAGTTTCTGGTGTTTGTAGGTAGTGTTAGTAGTCTACCAAGTGGCACCCGGCCAGGTGGGCTTGGGACAGACTAGGCACAAGTGGCACGGTGTACCAAGCGTAGATCCATCCGGCGAGGTGGGCTTGGGAACCCTGCACACATCGTTTGGGGCCGTGAGCGACACCCCGGCCGGATCTCCTTGCGGATGGAACCCGAATAGGCGATAAACCTGGACTAGAGTCTTGTGTGGTTAGTCAGGTCGTGGCCGACACCCTCGCCAGGCTTCCGCTTGAAGGTTGCCGAGATACATGACGTGTACATGGTGATAAGTGGTGAGAGCGTGTGTGAAGAAGTACACCCCTGCAGGGTTATCATGATCTATTCGAATAGCCGTGTCCTCGGTTACGGACTTCTTGGATGCTTACGTGGTACATAGACAACTTGAAGTGGATACTCTAAAATGCTCAAGACAAGTGTGAGTGCTATGGATGGCCTTCTCGTAAGAAGACGAGGATGATTCCATAGTAGTGTATTGATGTGGTGACTAGTGGACTCGTGTGCGCCACCTCAAAAGTGTTACCAGCAGTCGTAGTACAGGATAGCCACTGAGTCAAAGCTGGCTTGCTGCAACTAAACTCCACATTACCTTCTTGATACAAGTGCATGTATGATAGGATCTGATATAAGTCTTGCTGAGTACCTTTGTACTCATGTTGCTTTATTTATGTTTTTGCAGCGGAGACTTCGGTCTTACTAGTTTACGTGGACTTCGACAAGTAGCTTGTACCTCAGCTACGATCTTGATCGGATGTTGTAGATAGTCAGGCTCTTCAGCCTTTTTCATTTGTAGTTGTCTGTACTCAGACATGTAATGCTTCCGCTTGTTGCTTGTATGCTCTGGATGATGGGTCATGTGACCCCGGTTTGTATTTAATGCTATGAGGTTCTTCTGAGCCTTTATCTATATGAGTTTGCGTTATGTTGTGATGCCATGTTGTACCTCACATACTTGCATGTTATGCGTACGTGTGACGTGTATTGCTATGTGTGGGATCCGACAATCTAGTTGTTTGTCCTTGGCAGCCTCTCTTATGGGGAAATGTAGTCTAGTGCTTCCTTGAGCCATAGTAGTCCTGCTAGCCCAGCACTACTGCTCAGAACACTTGACTGGCCGGCATGTGTTCGACTTCGTTCCCGTGTCTGTCCCTTCGGGGAAATTTCACGCGGTGACTTCCGGAGTCCTGCCTAGCCTGCTACAGCCTGGGTTCCCCGGAGCCCTGTTAGCCCAGTGCTACAGCCCGGATTCATATGCTATTGACCGACATGCTCGATGTGATTCATGTATGCCTGTCCCCATAGGTTAGCACCGCTTTGGGTTCACGACTAGCCATGTCGGCCCGGGTTCTTTGTCATATGGATGCTAGCGACACTATCATATACGTGAGCCAAAAGGCGCAAACGGTCCCGGGGCAGGTAAGGTGGCACCCGTGGGAATACCGTGCGTGAGGCCGCAAAGTGATATGATGTGTTACATGCTAGATCGGTGTGACTTAGGATCGGGGTCCCGACACCTCCCAACAATCGCTATCGTTTAACGCCCCTAGCTAGGCATAAAAGCGAAAATAGATCTAGGTATTGCCATCTTTGGTAGGCAATCCATAAGTGGCTCTCATAATAGATACATATGGTAATTTAACTTTCTTTCTAGGGAAGTGTTCCATGCCTTTCCTTAACGGAAATTGGAATTTAATATTCCCTTCCTTCATATCAATAATTACACCAATCGTTCTAAGGAAAGGTCTACCAAGAATAATAGGACATGAAGGATTGCAATCTATATCAAGAACAATGAAATATACAGGCACATAATTCCTATTTGCAAAAATAAGAACATCATTAATCTTTGCCATAGGTTTCTTAATAGTGGAATCCGCAAGGTGCAAGTGTAAAGAACAATCATCAAATTCACGGAACCTAGCAACTCACACAAAGTTTTGGGATCATGGAGACACTAGCGCCCAAATCACACAAATCGTAGCATTCATGATATTTCATTTTAATTTTAATTGTAGGTTCCCACTCATCATAAAGTTTTCTAGGGATAGAAACTTCCAACTCAAGTTTTTCTTCATAAGATTGCATCAAAGCATCAACGATATGTTTGGTAAAAGCTTTATTTTGACTATAAGCATGAGGAGAATTTAGCACGGATTGCAACAAGGAAATACAATCTATCAAAGAGCAATTATCATAATTAAATTCCATGAAATCCAAGATAGTGGGTTCATTGCTATTTAAAGTTTTAACCTCTTCAATCCCACTTTTAACAATTTGTTGCATCAAGATCTAAAAACTCTGAATTTTTGGGACGCCTTCTAACTAAACTTGACTCATCTCTGGTCCCATCATTATCAAGATTCATATTGCAAAACAAAGATTTAATAGGGGACACATCAATTACTTTTAGATCTTCATCCTTATTATCATGAAAGCTAGAAGAACACACTTTTACAAAGCAATCTTTCTTAGCACGCGTCCTAGCGGTTCTTTCTTTGCACTCATCAATGGAAATTCTCATGGCTTTGTGACACTCATTGATATCATGCTTAGGTGGAATAGATCTAAGTTTCAAAGAAACATATCAAGACAAATTCTATCCACGTTCCTAGCCAGCTCATCAATATTAAGCAATTTTTCTTCAATCAAAGCATTGAAACTGTTTTGTGAAATAATAAATTCTTTAATATTAGATTCAAAATTAGAGGGCATATTATTATAATTTCCATAAGAATTTTTGTAGGAATTACCATAATTATTAGAGGAATTACTAGGAAACGGCCTAGGATTAAAATTACCTCTATACGCATTGTTACCAAAATTGTTCGTACCAACAAAATTCACATCCATAGATTCATTATTATTATCAATCAAAGTGGACAAAGGCATATCATTAGGATCAGTAGGAGCACTCTTATTAGCAAACAATTTCATAAGTTCATCCATCTTTCCACTCAAAACATTAATCTCTTCAATTGCATGAACTTTTTTACTAGTAGATCTTTTAGTGTGCCATTGAGAATAATTAACCATAATATTATCTAGGATTTTGGTAGCTTCTCCTAAAGTGATTTCCATAAAAGTGCCTCCCGCGGCCGAATCTAAAAGATTTCTAGAAGCAAAGTTCAATCCGGCATAAAAAAATTGTATAATCATCCAAAGATTCAAACCATGTGTAGGGCAATTTTGTATCATTAATTTCATCCTCTCCCAAGCTTGTGCAACATGTTCATGATCAAGTTGCTTAAAATTCATAATATCGTTTCTAAGAGAGATGATCTTAGCGGGAGGAAAATACTTAGATGGGTAGCGGCATCTCTAAGCGAAACTATTCCATGAAGCAATACTATTTTTAGGCAAACACGAAAACCAAGCTTTAGCACGATCTCTAAGCGAAAATGGAAATAGCTTAAGCTTAACAATATCATTATCAACATCTTTCTTCTTTTGCATATCACACAAATCAACAAAGTTGTTTAGATGGGTAGCGGCATCTTCACTAGGAAGGCCAGAAAACATATCTTTCATGACAAGATTCAGCATGTAGTATTAATTTCACAAGATTCAGCATCAGTAAGAGGAGCAATCGGAGTGCTAATAAAACCATTATTGTTGGTATTGGTAAAGTCACACAATTTAGTATTATGTTGAGCCATTGTGACAAGAAAGAAATCCAACACACAAGCAAACAAGAAACGGGCAAAGGAGGCAAATTAGGAAGGAGAAGGGGAACGAAAAGAGAGAGCGAATAAAACAGCAAGGGTCAAGTGGGGGGAGAGGAAAACGAGATGCAAATGGCAACTAATGTAATGCGAAGGATAAGAGTTGTGATGTGTACTTGGTATGTCTTGACTTGGCGTAGATCTCCCCGGCAACGGCGCCAGAAATCCTTCTTGCTACCTCTTGAGCACTACATTGGTTTTCCCTTGAAGAGGAAAGGGTGATGCAGTAGAGCAGCGTAAGTATTTCCCTCAGTTTTTGAGAAACAAGCTATCAATCCAGTAGGAGACCACGCGCGAGTCACCTCGTACCTACACACACAAATAAGAACCTCGCAACCAACGCGATAAAGGGGTTGTCAATCCCTTCACGACCACTTTCAAGAGTGAGACCTGATAGAGATAATAATAATAAGATAAATATTTTTGATATTTTTATGATATAGATTGAAAGTAAAGATTGCAAAATAAAGTAGATGGGAAACTCATATGATGGAAAATAGACCCGGGGGCCATAGGTTTCACTAGTGGCTTCTCTCAAGATAGCATAAATATTACGGTGGGTGAACAAATTACTGTCGAGCAATTGATAGAAAAGTGAATAATTATGAGAATATCTAGGAATTATCATGTATATAGGCATCACGTCCGCGACAAGTAGACCCAAACGATTCTGCATCTACTACTATTACTCCACACATCGACCGCTATCCAGCATGCATCTAGAGTATTAAGTTCATAAGAACAGAGTAACGCCTTAGGCAAGATGACATGATGTAGAGGGATAATCTCATGCAATATGATGTGAACCCCATCTTTTTATCCTCGATGTCAACAATACAATACGTGTCGGCTCCCTTTCTGTCACTGGGATCGAGCACCACAAGATTGAACCCAAAGCTAAGCACTTCTCCCATTGCAAGAAAGATCAATCTAGTAGGCCAAACCAAACTAATAATTCGAAGAGACTGGCAAAGATAAACCAATCATACATAAAATAATTCAGAGAAGATTCAAATATTGCTCATAGATAGACTTGATCATAAAATCACAATTCATCGGATCTACATGTCTCCCACAATATGTTGGATTAGATATGTAGATATCTCCCATATATACATGTCTGCCCATTTATAGATATTTGATATGGGCAGATATGTTCATTTATAGATATAGATATGTTCATTTATAGATATGGGCAGATATGCCTTTTATAGTAGACATGGGCAGATATGGTCCTTTTATAGTAGCAAATTGTTTTGCCATTGAGATTGAGATTGAATATTTGTGCAGTGTGACTGAACATTCAGATTATTTTCTGTTTCTTTCAATGATTTGTGTGGCTCAGTTTCTGAAGTAAACTGGAGATGTTAGAAATTTGATGGTTGCTGTCCATATATCTCCACATATGAACATATCCGTCCAAATTTGATGGTTTCTGAAGTAAACTGTATATATATATATATATATATATATCTCCACTTATGAACATATCTGTCCCAATTTGATGGTTTCTGAACATGTGCCTTAATACCTTTTCTATCATTTGGTGTCCATGGATTGAAATGTTGGTTGTTATATATTGATTGTAGTATATTTGTGCAAGTTCATTCAGTGTTTGTGTTGATTTGATGCCAATGTTCAGAAACAATATTTTGATGTTGATGTTGTTATTCTTGTTGTGGTTACCTGAAATGTTGATATTCTACTTTTTTGAAGTGCTTGTTTTCTTTTTATGTCCAGTCCTATTTATGGTAACTTGTTGTTTAATTACAATGCTTCTTTTTAGAGAAGTGAGATGGCTGGCTTGGAAGGTTTCGAGTTCTTCGAGATCGTAATTGAGAAATCTTGCAGCAGGCAGGTATATTTATCATCACTCTACTGTCTAGTGCTTGATTGGCACAATTAACCACTACTTGACCCTCGCTGCAGAGGATGCCTGACAAGTTTGCGAAGATGCTCGCCGGCCGTGAGCCCCACAAAGTGAAGCTGTGGGAGGCCGGCAGCGGGCTTTGCAGGCTATGAGACATGTTGGTGGTGTTCAATGACAAAGGCAACATGTACATAGGGCCCGGCTGGGATCCTTTCGCCTGCGCCCATGAGCTACAACTCAGGCACTTCCTTGTGTTCCGCTACGACGGCGACGCCATGTTCACGATGAAGATGTTCGACAACACCATGTGCCGCATGTACTACCAGCACGACGATGATGCCAGTGAGCTCTCTGCCTCTCTTCATCCTGTCCTTTTGGCTTCCTCTACCAGCACGATGACAACACCATGTTCACACTTTGTTGCATTTGGCCAGGCAATGGGAGAAGCAGCGGGGATGACGAGGATCAGAGCGGGGATGACGAGGAGCAGAGCGGGGATGACGAGGAGCAGAGCGGGGATGGCGAGGAGCAGAGCAGGGATGACGAGGAGCAGCCTATTCTAGCTGACGACGACCTTTGTATGATGGTGGCAGATGACGACCCTGCTATGGTGGTGGCGGATGACGACCTTGCTATGGTGGTGGCTAACGACAACCCTGCTATGGTGATGGCGGACGACGACTTTGCTATGGTGGCTGACGACGACCTCGCGATTGTGGTGCCTAATGATGATCTCACAATGTTGGTGCCTGACAATGACCTCGTGATGGTGGTGGCGCCTGCAATCCCACAGCTTGGCGACATGACCATGCCAATTGTGGTAGAGGAGTACATCTGCATTGGGATTCACCACTCTGAGCGCATCAGGTTGATGAAGGAGAAGAAGGAGGAGGACAAGTGAAGATGTTAGGAAATGAAGTGGCAATGTTAAGCATGTTATGTTTAAGCTTGTTAGTGTAATCTGAACATGTCAATGTTAAGTATGTCAGGTTTAATTTTGTGCATGCTCATGGATGCTATATGACAGTGTCATCTAAACATGTCAGTTTCTTAATTATCAATATTCAGTTTGGTAATTGATGGGAATTGAAATTTTTTATGCATGCTCATGGATGAAAGATAAAATTATGGGTTTTTGTGCATGCTCATGTATGAAACAATATAAGTTTCATTTTTTGAATGCTAAAAACATGACTCAAACCCTAGCCATGGATGGCCGCCGTGACGAAATCGGCCGGGTGTTGACACTGTAAAAAATTCAAAAAAATGGGATACCTCCACATCACATCATCAAATGTGGCCTACCAATTAGCAAAAATACTAAACTTGCAATGCCGATGTTTTTTTTTGAAAAGGTGTTCTCAAAAACGACCTACCATGAACGAAGATTCAAGGCTTTCAAGCCAAACTAGCAATGATATGGCCGCATTCATTTAATAGTTTGTGATAATATGCCCAAATTTGGCGCATGCCTCCGTCTTGTGATGGCAAACGATGTTGCCAAAGCTAGGTTCCAACTTGTTTCACCAAAAAAACTGTTTATCATTTTTTGAATGCTAAAAACATGTGTTTTTCATGAATTGGCTACAAGGAGGGTCACCCCCAAACGGCGCCATTCCATGTCTATCTCAAGGTAGACCCTGCTACCTCTTGAGCACTGCGTTGGTTTTCCCTTGAAGAAGAAAGGGTGATGCAGTCGAGTAGCGTAAGTATTTCCCTTAGTTCTTGAGAACCAAGGTATCAATCCAGTAGGAGACCACGCATGAGTCACCTCATACCTACACACACAAATAAGAACCTCGCAACCAACGCCATAAAGGGGTTGTCAATCCCTTCACGGCCACTTGCAAGAGTGAGATCTGATAGAGATAATAATAATAAGATAAATATTTTTGGTATTTTTATTATATAGATTGAAAGTAAAGATTGCAAAATAAAGTAGATGGGAAACTTATATGATGGAGAATAGACCCCGGGGCCATAGGTTTCACTAGTAGCTTCTCTCAAGATAGCATAAGTATTACAGTGGGTGAACAAATTACTATTAAGCAATTTATTGAAAAGCGAATAATTATGAGAATATCTAGGCATGATCATGTATATAGGCAGCACGTCCGCGACAAGTAGACCGAAATGATTCTGCATCTACAACTATTACTCCACACATCGACCGCTATCCAGCATGCATCTAGAGTATTAAGTTCATAAGAACAGAGTAACGCCTTAAGCAAGATGACATGATGTAGAGGGATAAACTCATGCAATATGATGTGAACCCCATCTTTTTATCCTCGATGGCAACAATACAATACGTGTCGGCTCCCTTTCTGTCACTGGGATCGAGCACCGGAAGATTGAACCCAAAGCTAAGCACTTCTCCCATTGCAAGAAAGATCAATCTAGTAGGCCAAACCAAACTGATAATTCGAAGAGACTTGCAAAGATAAACCAATCATACATAAAAGAATTCAGAGAAGATTCAAATATTCTTCATAAATAGACTTGATCTTAAACCCACAATTCATCGGATCTCGACAAACACACTGCAAAAGAAGATTACACCGAATAGATCTCCCAGAGAATCGAGGAGAACTTTGTATTGTGATACAAATAGAGAGAAGAATCCATCTAGCTACTAGCTATGGACCCGAAGGTCTGAAGTAAGCTACTGACACATCATCGGAGGGGCCATGGAGTTGATGTAGAGGCCCTCCGTCATCAATGCCCCTTCCGGCGGAGCTTCGGAAAAGGCCCCAAGATGGGATCTCTTGGGTATAGAAGGTTGTGGCAGTGGAAATAGGGTTTCGTGGTGCTCCTGGATGTTTGCAGGGTATATGGATATATATATAGGAGGAAGAAGTATGTCGGTGGAGCAACGAGGGGCCCATGAGGGTGGAGGGCACGCCAGGGGGTGGCGCACCCCCTGCCTCGTGGCCACCCCGTTGATTGCTTGACGTCCACTCCAAGTCTCCTGGATCACGTTTGTTCCAAAAATAATGCTCATGAAGGTTTCATTCCGTTTGGACTCCGTTTGATATTCCTTTTTGGCGAAACTCTAAAATAGGCAAAAAAACAGCAAATTGGGCTGGGCCTCCGGTTAATAGGTTAGTCCCAAAAATAATATAAAAGTGTAAAAATAAGCCCATTAACATCCAAAATAGATAATATATAGCATCGAGCAATCAAAAATTATATATACGTTGGAGACATATCAGACCCTATTTTACGGACGGTCGCCAAAAATCATGCTTTTCCGACCCTCGTAGCTACTCCCGGCCATTTGGAAAACCTTCGGCCGATTCAGCTGGAACCGGCTGGAATTTGAACTACGGGTCCTCCATAGCTTGCCCGTTATTTTCGCACGCCACCCGTCATTGTGGGTCGTGGGCGGTGCGGGCTGCCGCCGCCCGCCCTCGCGCCGCGCTGTAACTGCGCCACCACCCGATCTTTGAGCTATGATGCAGCGACATCGCCACACACTCGCCGAGAGCAGGTGAACATAAGAGCCGCGGTCATCGTGGCGCGGGAGCTGCGGCGATGCAGACTGGCGGAAGGCGGCTGGGATGCCCTGCTGGAGCGGGGCACCGAGTAGCTTGATGTCGCCTGCAAGGGCGCAACACCTTTCTGCACCGACCCCCTCCACGCTCGCGCGCCCCACCCTGCAGAGTCTGGGGGACCAAAGGAGCGAACCCGGCCCGTAGCACCGTTGATCTTACCCAGGATACGCCACCCCGGGCGGTCCCTCTTGGCGCCACGCAGGGGCACCACCCTACGCCCGTCGAAATCTGGTGCTGGGTCTAGTGGCCAACAACGCGAGACGGTCAGGCGACGACTCTGGCGCGGCAATTTCAGATGCCTACGTGCCTCCCATGACGGATCTGCAGTACGCATCAAGAGAAGGCCCCTGGCCAGTTTTCCTCACCAGGCTGGGTGTCGGGGCCACTTGAAGCCGATGCTCTCCACGAGCCGCCCAAGAGCCTCAACGAAACTTTCAACGACAACGGCCACTGTATACAGCCGATATCTCAGGAGCATGATTACGGTAACCATGGACCGCAGGGGAACCAAGCCACATCGGTAGCCAGGGACCCCAGGGCGATGGCCCTACTGCAGGCATGCAGAGTGCACTAGGGGCTGCGCGGTGGGAGCCCGTAGCCAGGGCCTCCCCCGTGCCGTGCAGAGCAAGGCGCTACACGGAGGTAGGTCCTCTGCTGGGGAAGGCGCCGGTGAGCCCTTCCCCCCAGCGAAGCGCCTGCGGTCGCCGAGGGCACCGCCAGCGTCCCCCTTGCCCCTTAGTCTCGTCTTTGTTTCCGGCGCCCCAATGGTGGTCGGGGGAGGCGTAGGGCGGGGCCCTCGTCAGGCGGCATGAAGCAAGGCCCCATGCGTGTGAAGGTCTCCGCTCATGACACTCTCATGTAATAATGAGTGGGGTTGTACACGCCCCGAAGTCTCCTGAGTGCCGCCCTCGGGCCTCATGAGGGCTCCCACCGACGTCCAAGTGGAAGCACCATGCTCCGCGCTGGCCATCGACACTGTCCCCCAGTGAGTATGGCCAATCCCAGTGGAAGCACATAGCTCCATGCTGGTGAGAAGACAAGAATACTAGCTAGGTGACGGAGGCGGCCCTTTGAGTTCGCCCTTCTTTCTGTAACCCAAATTGCCATTTTTGGAATGACATTTGGAGTTTTCGTGTGCTTATCAAAAGAAAAACGGGGGTAATTTTTCTTGTCTTATGGCGATTTCTTGCTTTCTCGCTTCGTGTTAAAGAGTGAGGCTCATGCCTGCCACCCCGGTGGCGCCAAGCCCCCGCCCCCCCCCCCCCCCCCCCCCCCCCCCCCCGGGGGGTCATAAATGCAACCTCCAGAGGATCATCACGTGCATAACTTTCCGTAATCCGGCAATCGGCTCATTGCGATGCTCTCTTGGACGGGCCGGCAGGCTACTCAGGAGGGTTAAAACCTCGCGAGCCCTTGGAAGGCTCACCTCAGGAGAAAGATGCTTCTACAACAACATGCCAGCTCAGACCGAAGATAAGTCGCAAAAACTACTCCCCCCGAGGTCCATGACAACGCGTTCCCATTCGTATTTGCAAAGGTATAACATCATTTCATACATTATAAGGGGCTCTGAAAGTGAAACTATCCCTGGTGGTTTTGGTAATTCCTAACAACATATAGCTCATTGAACTAATGCTCTTTCAAGATGATCATTTCAGAAAGTTCAGTGACTGGCATGGCATGGACTAGGAATGTGGAACCCTCAAAATGCTAAGGACACATATTGGCTCAAGCTCAAGACTCTACATTTTATTTTAGTGATCCTATATCACATTGAGTCCATAGGAAAAGCCAATACTATTAAAAGGAGATTATGTGTTGGTTAATGGCTTGCTTTCTCAAAATGCGTAGTAATATGCTCCAAAAGCCCTCAACCAAAAGTCAAACTCGGCCCCATCAATTTGATCTATCCGGCGCCACCGAGTTCATTTGACATAGCCACAGCCAGAAACCCTAATCAGTTCGGTCTCACTGATAGAGATCTCAGTCTCACCGAGATGGGATTGCAAACTCTCTGTTTCCTTTCATAACGTTTCGGTCTAACCGAGATGAGCGATTTGTCCCACCGAGTATGCAACGCAAACTCTCTGTTTCCCTTTTGTAACATTTTAGTCTCATCGAAATGAGCGATTATGTCCCACCGAGTTTTCCTGGCTAACTCTCTGTTCACCTATTACAGAAATAGGTCTTACCGAATTTATGTGGTCGGTCTCACCGAGATTACATTATTCCCTAACCCTAATGAAATCGGTCCCACCGAGTTGACATGTCGGTCCCACCGAAAAGCCTAACTTTCACATTTCGAACTAAATCGTTGTGACAGAGTTTCATGATTCGGTCTCACCGAGTTTGCTAAATTGTGTGTAACGATTAGACTTTGTGTGGAGGCTAGATATATACCCATCCACACACTCTTCATTCATGGAGAGAGCCATCAGAACATGCCTGCACTTCCCTCTAGATCTTAAAAAAATATTTCAAACTTCTCGGTCATATTACGTATCATATTTTGAAAAAAAATCGAATTTTTTTTAAACCAATTTTTTTGTGTTACTAGTGGCGCACCTAGCAAACAGTGCGCCACTAGTAAGTTTGAATTTTTTTCCATTTTTTCCCTCTAGATCTTAAAAGCCCTGTAACTTTTTTCTGTTAGGTTTTTGGGGATGTTGAAAATGTTTAACGGGGAATTCGGTTGTAACTTTTCGAGTAGATTATTTTTCATATAAAAACTTTTTAATCCGAGTTCGTATGCAAAAGTTATGCCCATTTTACAAATTACATAGAGATTTTGCAAATAAAGTCGAAATTCATATTTGTAAATTTTCCCAACAAGTAGACAACATATCACATGGGAAACTTATTTTCTTTTATTTTTTGACATTTCAATCATTTTCTTTTATTTATTTTTAACTGAAAAGGCGCTCAACCGGGGGGGTGCATTCGGTGGAATTTTTGGGCCAAGTTAGTAATGGCGCACCGTGGGTGTGGTGCGCCATTACTAGTTTTGAAAAAAAATGAAAAAAAATTAAAAAATTACTAGTGGCGCACCGTGGATGTGGTGCGCCATTACTAGTTTAACTAGTAATGGCGCACTATCCACTGGTGCGCCATTACTAGTTTTGAAAAAAATAAAAAATTGAGAAAAAATTACTAGTGGCGCACCGTGGATGTGGTGCGCCATTCTAGTTTAACTAGTAATGGCGCATTATCCACTGGTGTGCCATTACTAGTTTTGAAAAAAATGAAAAAAAAATATTACTAATGGCGCACCGTGGATGTGGTGCGCCATTAGTATTTGGACACTAATGGCGCACCAACACATGGTGCACCATTAGTATATAGTAGTGGCGCACCACATGTCTGGTGCACCATTAGTAGCCATATCATCTATAGCCATTTTCCTAGTAGTGTACATTGTAGATGACATCGAAGTATGGTCGTCCCGTCGGTGACTTGTCGGTGTTGGGTCGGGCTGCAGTCGGCAGCCGGCTGGTCGGCGCTGTCGGCAGCCGGCAGCCGGCCGGGAAGAGCAGTAGGACGGGGAGCCGGCAGGAGCGGCCGGGCAGTCGGACTGAGGGGCTTTGCTAGCCCCGATGTCTTGATTTATTATCTCGCCGTCTTCGGGGTATCCGTGGCCAATTACTCCGACTGTAGCCCCCAAGCCTCCGGGCAACATGGCAAAGTTGGGCGGAGGTTTTTTGGCGGGTGTTCGCGGAAATGATCATGCAAAAGACAAAATTAGTCCACGCAGATATATCAAATGATTGCTTTTAGTATTGCGAGTTTTATGCGGAGGGTGCCGACTCGGTTTCGTCCGAGCTCCCTTAATCTTTTTCGTGTTCCCTCCATTTTTTGGCTTGTGCTCTCGCTCGCCGGACAGCCGCTCTGTGGTCTGTGGCTGAGAGTGGGCCGCGAAGTGGAGTGTACAATACTCAGAGTCTGGGAGCAGATTCAACCGAGTAGATACTTGTAAAGGAAACGACCGGGTCACCCGAACCGTTTTTCTTCCCGGGCGTTTTTCGCGTGGGTGGCCTCCAGCATTCACTCTTGCTAGCCGGACAGCCGCTCTGCGTTCTGTGACTAAGAGTGGGACTTTGGTACCGCGCACGATACTAAGCCGTCTGCGGGAATTAACGTCTCAGGCCAAGTGGCCAGCCCCCGGGCCAACTCTGGCTTGTGCCGGGGCCAACAGTGATAGAACTGTAATAAAATGCGGAGATAGCCCCCGAGCATCGCTCGGGGTTATCCGTGCTCTCGCGGTGAAAAAATATGCGGGTGAGGAGCTCACGTTGATTTTTGTATAGTCACGGCAGAGGTCGTCGAAGACAGCCGGCGCGGCTCGGCGCTCGCGGAACGCTTCGGCGCACCCGCTGGGTGTAGCCCTCGAGCCTCTAGGCGCTCGGGGAGGGTCCAGCCGGTCGGGCTTGACCAGCCAGGCGGCGAGCGGAATGCGGCCGAGCCGGTTTGGCACAGCCGGCCAGGCGGCGAGGCGTCTGGCAGTGCCCTTTTCTTTCTTTTCTCTTTTACCGACTGCTGGGAGCCGGACAGAACTCTTCTCTTGTCTACAATCTTCCGTGGGGGCGCGCCAGCGCACCCATTGGGTGTAGCCGCCGAGATTCAGGCCGACTGCTGAGCAGTCAGGCTAGATCCCCCAGCAACTACTTTGTCTTCTTCCTCGCAGGGGCGCGTCAGCGCACCCGCTGGGTGTAGCCCCCGAGATTCGGGCCGACTGTTGTGCAGTCGGGCCGGATCTCCCGGCAACTACTTTGTCTTCTGCTCTTTTTCTCGACAGCCGGCTGTGTGCAGCCGGACCGGCTTGTCGGTCGGCCAGGCAACGAAGCGGGCAGACGAACCAGCCGGCCGAGCAACAACACGAGCTGTTGAACAGAGCAGTCGGATGGACTGCAGTCTGTAGAGACAGATCCTCCCTCACTTCTCTCTCTCTCTCTCTTTTGCACTCGGCCACTTCTCAGTCGGATTGGGAACTCGGCCCTTTTTCTCTTTTCTCTTTTTTCTCTTTCTGTCCGACTCCACGCGGGGAGCCGGACCCTTCTTTCTTTTTCTTGGCTGCCCGCACGATATCGACAGGTTGCGACAGCGAACAGGGGGAGCCGGCTGAGGCGCTCCCGGGCGCCCGGAGGTGAGGCGGCGAGCGGGCCAGCGGGGGAGCCGGATGGCGAGCCAAGCACCCGGAGCCAGGTTGCGGCCAGGGCAGAGCGGAGGGGAGCGGCAACCCGGCCGCCAGGCGCTGGTGAAGCCGGTCGCGCGGACAGAGCCGGGAGACGCCGGATGGAGCCGGCGGCTGGCTTTGGAGCAAGCGGCCGTGAGCGCATCCGACGGTTGCGAAGCCGGCATGGCGCTCGGGGCCGGACAGCGGCGAAGCCGGCTGCTGGAGAGGCCGGGCAAGAGTGCTGCAACCAGAGCCGAGCGCGACGGAGGGGGCCCACTGCGCGCGCGAGACGGAGGCGGCCAGGCACGGCCGGGGGCCAGCAGGCAGACGGGATGTGGGAGGCGCGCTCAGCAGGCGGACGGAACGCAACAGCCACGCAGCGAGGGAGCGGCGGAGCCGGCCAGTGCGTGTGGAGGCGGACCCGGCCAGCGGCGAATGGCGAGGCTGACGCGCAAGAAGGGGAGCACCCAGCGCGGGCGCGGCAAGGCGGAGTCGGCGGGGGTGGAGAACCCAGCCACGCGCGGGCGCAGACGAGAGGCGCACACGGCCCGCGTCGGAGCCAGCGGAGGCCAGGCGGGGCCGGATTCGGCGCTCAGGAGCACCCGGTGTTGAGGACGGCGGAGGGATGCGGCGCCGGACGGAGGTGGCCGAGCGAAGCAGCAGGCCCGGGCCGAGCGGGCGCTGGGGGAAAAGGAGGGCGCAGCGCTGGCCTAAGCTCGCCTGCCGAAGGACAGTGCAGCAGGGCGGCCATGGCAGAGCAGCGATGGAGCAGGAGGCCAGCGCGGTGGAGCTTGGCAGTTGTAGGGGCGGAGAGCGGCAGGGCGGTGCGCGCGGACACGCAGGGGGCGGAGCAGCGTACGAGCGGGCCATGCAGGCGACGGCCGGCGCACTCGCAGTCACTGCCGTCTTGCGTCTGGCCATCGTCTGGCTAGTGTAGGAGTAGTGTCTGACCACTATATGAGTAGTATACGGGATGACTGGGGCACATCTAGCAATTATCTGGGTAGTGTGCATATCATGTACAAGCAAATGTACGAGGCGTGAATGACCAGTTCATGGCTAGTGTCTAGGTAGGTAGTGTTTGTCTTGCTGACTAGCGTATGGAGGAGCAACCGTGTGCTTTGTTCGGAGCTAGACACAGCGTGGAGGGGAGCGGATGCGAGCGGCGCGCCAATGGATGCGGCCGACCGAGGTGAGGCGGCACGGCGTGCTCGGACGGACGGTCGGCGTCGCTGTGGTGATGACGAAGATAACGCAGCCGACGGGGAAGACGCGTCGTCCCGCGTGGCCGCTCCGGGGGCGGGTGAAAGTCGAGCCCTCGAGCGCTACCGGAGAGACGGCGCCACGCCGCGGCGGAGATGACGAAGATGGTCCCGCTCGGATTGCGAAACCAGCAGCAGCGCGGTAGCATAGTACCGCCCCACGGTGGGCACCAAATGTCGTGGTATTCTCACGGGGGGTGCTAGACGACAGATGCCACAAGGTGGCTTAGTGTGTGGTTAAGACTGCTGCCGGAATATTCAGGGACGGGTATGCGAGTAGCACGCGCTAGTTTACCCATGTTCGGGGCTCTCCGGAGAGATAACACCCATACTCCTTCATGTCTGAGTATATAGCTGGGGTGTACATCAGGCAGTACAAAGTGCTCCTAGAGCTGTATATGGGATCAGTGTCATGGGCATCTGACTCTGTATATGTGTGTGTCCGGAGTGAACATGCATGCTCTAGTGGGCAAGCATGGCCATGGTAGAGTGTGTGGCCGTGGTAGTCCATCCCCTGGATGGATGGATGTGAGCCTTTATATAGGCATGCGGTAGTGGCTTTGGTTGTAAGCTACCCTGGGTAGCTTAGAAGCCAAGCTATGTAGGCATAGCTAGTGGCATGGTGCATGTCATGCTTATCTCCTGAGATACTTCATAAATCAGTACCCAGGGGACACGGTACATTGTAGATGACGTCTCGGTATGGTCGTCCCATCGGTGTCTTGTCGTTGTCGGGTTGGGCTGCAGTTGGCAGCCGGGCGGTCGGCGCTGTCGGCAGCCGGGTGGTTGGCGCAGTCGGCAGCCGACAGCCGACCGGGTAGAGCAGTCGGACGGGGAGCCGGCAGGAGCGGCCGGGCAGTCGGACTGAGGGGCTTTGCTAGCGCCAATGTCTTGATTTATTGTCTCGCCGTCTTCGGGGTATCCGTGGCTAATTACTCTGACAGCTTTGGTCTCTATTTGCCTTGATTTCCATAGCTTCGGTGATCATAGCCTTGGTTTCACAACCTAGGAGAGTATGGCATCTAGCGAGGGAAATTACCACCGTAGAGGTCCTTACTTTGATGGTACTAATTTTGCTAGTTGGAAGCATAAGATTAAAATGCATATTCTTGGACAAAACCCCGCCGTTTGGGCTATTGTGTGTATTGGCTTGCAAGGTGAATTCTTTGAGGGGAGAGAACCGAACCGTGAAGCTATCGCAGAAGAGTTCAAGATGCTACAATACAATGCTCAAGCTTGTGATATCCCCTTCAATGGATTGTGCCCCAAAGAATTCAACAAAATCAGACATCTTGAGAATGTAAAGGAAATTTGGGATACTTTGATGGATATGCATGAAGGTACCAGTGCAGGTGCCGATGATACCAGTGCAGGTGACGCAACTGAGCTCAAGTGGGAGCCCAATGAATATCATGTTCGTTGTGTTGTTTCATTTTCCTTTCGATCAGTAGTGGAGCCCAGTTGGGGCGATCAGGGATCTTTTGCATTAGGGGTTGTCTTTCTTTATTTGGTTCCGTAGTCGGACCTTGATTGTATCTGGATGATGTAATGCTATATTTATGTATTGTGTGAAGTAGGTATTGGAAGCCAACTCTTTATCCCTTTCTTATTCAGTACATGGGATGTGTAAACATTACCCCTCTTGCGACATGGCTACTATGCGGCTATGCCTCTAAGTCGTGCTCCGACACATGGGAGATATAGCCGCATCGTGGGTGTTACAAGTTGGTATCAGAGCCTTCCCCGACTTAGGAGCCCCCTGCTTGATTGAATCGCTGGCGTTGTTGAGTCTAGATAATGTTTTGAGTCTTATAGGATTATATATATCGGAGAGTAGGATTCTTTTTACTCCTCAGTCCCTTTGTCGCTCTAGTGAGGCCTCCTGACGTAGAGTTTTGACTCTTCTCTTCTCAAATTTCATGAATTTTTTTAGGATCACACGGGTATCTTGGAATTGTTCCGATGGTTTTGTGACAAGAAGATTGTTCTTGGTGCCTCCTGACATTTAGGGGTTGTGGCAGTGTCTCGGGGAGTTGAGCTTCGAGGTGTTGTCGTCACAATTATATCGTTGCAGTTCTGGAATACCTGAGTTTTGCCGACATCGAAAATCTTTTTTATGGAGTTGTTGGTGAGATAACCTCGACGCCACCCAGTACTGGGGCGGGAGTTCGGGAGTATTGCCATAACTCATATAACGGAAGCATTTCGAAGGTTGATGTAAATGATTTCCGAAGGTTTCTTGGTTAGGTGTTGAAGGATGGATACAGCTGGATGTAGGATTTTTCTAGTTTTGGGTGAGATATTATGCTTCCCCTGTATCCCCTGTATCCCCAACACCTAGGATATCTTTCCGACATATGCATGATATGAGATTGGGGTTCGACGTCTAGTGGTCCGCCTATCCACGGTTGGTTTTACAGTGGTCTCGTTGTGTCTTAAAGAGTCCTTGGCTATGCTGACTCGGGGACGCTTCATATGTCATGTGCACTGCCTTGTACATGATGGTGCTGTATGATCGAGCCCGTGTGGGCCCCACCATGAAAACTTCGGACGAAATCTCTATCATATGTTTGTTCCGGCTTATTTTGCAAGCCAAACCTTTGTTTTGTTTTAGGTTGTGGTATTCGAGTTTCTTTGAAGTCAAATGTTGTTTCCATACCTTTCCTAAGCGGTGTTCTCGTATTCCTATGTGAATGCTAATCCTTCTTGATCTTCGAGTTTGCCATCTCAATTTCTTCTGAACCGGTGTGTCTCTCTTCAAGTGGATCCGATCTTTTTCAACATTCGCAAGATCAACTCAAGTCTTCTCAACGTTGTTCGTTTCATCCGTTCCCACGTTGTCTTTTTTCCCGCCCTCCCAACCTTTTTCTTCATGGACTCAGAGATATTCAAATCAAGTATCCTTTTATCGATGGGAAGTCTCTCCATTCTTTTCAGTCAATATCCTTATCCGGTGATTCTCAGGAAGATACTAAAGGAAGCTTCAAGTTCATCATTTTTTCTCTCCGGTGGATTCAATGCAATATTTCAATGTGGATCATATCCCTTTTCCTTGTTTTAAATGCTTACTTATGCCGGTGCACCTCTTAATCATTCACTTCTCGCTATTCAATTGTTACAAAGTGCTAAAGATATCTCAAAAGATTCAAAATTCCATTCTCAATTCGCTCAAGTTCTTTTGAGGATGTTATCTCATTCAAGCTATTTAATTCAACCGGCGCATTCTCTCTTTTAAATCAGTCCAACGGTGTTTCTTTTGAATGGGCCCTAACCGACATGTCTTTTTCTAGGATCTTACCAGATTCTTCTAATTTTACGGGAGCTATTTTCAAATCTTTCAATGTTTGACGTAAGTATGATTTTCATCAGTCAATTGCCTTCTCCAATATCGCTTTCAAATTCTTTTCATCGTCGGCTCAACCTTTCTATTCATCATCCCGGAGTATCTCAACAATTTTGATGTTGTTTCTCGTCGTCCTTCTCAATGTCTGAAGACCGTAGAAGAGTTTTTCCTCTAAATCTTGTCCTCTCAAATTATTCCGTTTGTCAGAGATTCTTTTCTTACCCATCCAGAGTATTTCAGGAGTTTGTTTCCCGTTTCGTTTATTCGGAGGCCTCCATTTCAGAATATTTCTTCGTTCCAAGTTTTTAGCTTCGTTCATTCCCATAGTTGTACCGGTGCTTCGTTCAAGCTTTCTGTAATCAGTTCGTGATCTCTTCATTCTCGTGCATCTTGATTTACTCAAGTATCTTCGTTCATTTTCTAATTCTTTCCGGTGATTCGTTCTCTTCTCTTCGTTCGTTTACATTTTCACATTGGTTCGTTGAAGACCTTCCCAAGTTTGCACTATATCTATCTTAAACCTTTCCTCGAGAATAAGTAGTATGCCAAACTCACTGTGTGCCATCAATTTAAGTTGATGAAGGATAAGCAGAACATAATTTCTTATTCTTGTTTTTCCTCAAGGTTATTAATTCCTTCCTTCGGAGTTTGTTCATGATGAATAAATTCTTGATTTCTTTTGTGCATCTTTCTTTTCCGGAGTTCCAAGATTTTCCGCATTATCTCGTCGCGAAGCTCCATCTGAATCATCGCAAGGCTTCACCTTGTGTTTTCAACTTCTCTTTCCTTTTGTTTGATCATCCTTTTGTTACTGGAGTTCTTCATGGAGGCTCTACATGATGGATCATAAAGGATTTAATTCCTTCTCGAAGTGTTCATCGGGATTCTTTTCAAAGGAACTCAAGTGTTCTTCATCTTGAATTACGAAGTGCATTCGCTCTACCTAATCTTTTGAGGTGGTGTTATGTCACTCTTGACAATTTGAGTTTTTGTTTCATGATTCCCATGTTGTCAACATTGAGATATTTTTAATCCACCAATCTCTTCGTTGGAGTTATCTTGTGTCATATTTCACCTAAAGCCTTCCCTAGGGAATGTTGCTATTGTGGTGCTTATCAATGATTCAAGTTATCTCTCTATCATCTTGGTGGAAGAAGTTTTCATCTCTTCTTTGTTCCCGATCAATCATTGCTTTCGGTGGCAGAACTTCACCTCAATTTTGAGATGTTTTCCATAAGCCCACTACAAGCTTACTCTTTTCGTTGCTGGTTTTTCCAACAACTCTGTTCGCCCCTTCTACTAAAGATGCTTTTTCAAGCTCATTTGAGGAAGAAGATGTTGTTTTCTCCTCCGTTCTTTTGATTCCATTCTTACATTTGTTCCGGGGGCATTGTGATGTTGCTCTCTTCGACCCATCATCTTGTTTTGTCAAGTTCATGTTGAATTCTTTCCATTTACAGTCAGAGTGCTGCCCAAATTACATCATTCTTAATCCTTCTATATCTTTTTTAACCGGAGTGTTGTGGCTAGCATTCCTCTTCTAACCGGAGTCTCATCCAAGTGCTTTCATTTTGCCAACGTCATATTCTATGCCTTCCATTTCTAACCGGAGTGTTGTCGTAATTGATCCTTATCGTTTCCTTGTACATCTTGTTTCAACCGGAGTGCTTGCATGTACTTTTGGTCCATTGTAGCCCTTTTCTTATGTCTTTCAACCTACAGGGTTCTCGTGATGTTCCTTGTTCCTCTTTTCTAATGGAGGTTTTCAACTTTGTTCATCTTCGTTGTATTCTGTCTTTCAATTGTTTAACCTCTCAAGGTTCATTGGTTTCACTCATTTGTCAAAGAAGCAACTTAGTTTAACCTCTTCCCCTTCCTCTTCCGTTTTCCCTCCGGTGCCATCCTAGATCTCGGGACGAGATCCTCTTGTAGTGGTGGAGTGTTGTGACGCCCCGAGACCGACGTTTCAGTTGCCCTTCCATTTTGTTTTAGTTATTGACGTGTGTTTATTATGTTTGTTGCATTATCATAATTGTTTTGCATATTTCATTCATTTATGTTATGCCATGATCTTGTCGAATGCCTTGTCATTTTTGCTTCTTGCATCATGTTCATCTTATATTATATTGCATTGCACCATCCTTACTTTGTTCTATGCTTCATGATATTGCATATGTCATTTTTGTTGCATTTTGCATCATGAGCATCATGCCTTGATTTGCATCTTGAATCTTGTTGTGTGATCTTCTGCGAACCCCCCCTTTTCTTCTTATCCCCACCTCACTCATGCAACATGCTCATACCAGCGACCATTCATTAAGATCACCCAAGTTTCTATTCCATTCAAACTTATCCTTTCTTCTTTATTACATTTATTTTCATGTGACATTTTCCCTGTCCAGGAAATGTTCCTTCTTTTCCTGCAAACCATACACCTTGCTATCAATTTTCAGCTCATTTGAAGATGTTTTGGTTGGGTCCAGAAATGGCTCAAGTTTGAATCTAATTCAAACTTGACTTATTTTTTACCTCTAAAAATGTCCAAACGAATTTTATCCAATAGAGCATAATTCCTGGAGCATGCGGATACTCTTATATCTTCCAAATTCATTTCCTACCTCCATGGCATTTTCCTTTTCTTCAGCAGCGAATTTCAAATTTACACACTTAAGAAGGAAAGGAAAGCCCTCCCAGTGCAGCCACTTGGGCCTTTCCCCTCACCCGCAGCCCAACCATGCCTAGTAGCAGCTCCAGCGCAGCCCACCTGGTCCAACTCTGTTCACGGCCACCTGCCCCATTGCGTCGCCGTCTCTGTTACAGAGACAGAGCGCTCGCGCTCGCGCCGTGAGCTTCACGGACGCCGAGGTCACGTCGTCTTCTCCCCCTCCTTTTAATCCAGCATCCTCACCCTAGGGTTTCCCCTTTTCCCTCTCGATCTCCTCTGCTGCCGCTAGCCAGGAGGGCAGCTCCTCCCCGCTCTATCTCCTCATGCAGCCACCATGGACGGCCCAAGCAAGAGTTCATCACCGGAGTAGGAGCATCGGCGGCCTCCACTCCATCGACCCCGAGCACCGCAGAGCCTCCCCGAGTCCATTCGGACACCGATCCGAGCCCGAGGACGCCTTCCTCGACGTCCTCTTCGTCCTCTACTTCGTCTTCTTCACGGACAACAAGTCCACCGGAGTTCCTCGCCTCGTCTCCGTCGATATTCTGCGTTCCCGGCCGCATCCTCATGTCAGAGGTATACTAGGTATACCCAAATCCAACCCTGACCTTTTCCATCGTGATTAGACCGCCAGAGTCGTAGCTAGATCCATGCCATCCTCGTTTTCTCGGTGCTCCGAAGAGTTCTGAATTTTGTTGTGTAGTTACAGTAGTCGCCGCGGTCCCTCGCGCTTTGCTCTGGATCCTCTATCACACACGCATCAGCACCTCCGCAACACACGCTCGCGAGCTCAAGCAAACCCCACGCCCCTCCTTGCAATGTCTCTGTTCCAGCAAACAACCATGGCCGTGATATCTGAACTCTTGCACACGGCCACCCCTTGCTGCACCCACAAATGCACTGCATGTACACCCATGCTTCCACACCTGCACGCGCGCACCCATGTATGTTTCCGCAGCCCCGCCGGCGACCTGCAGCCGCTGGTGTTGGCTCCCGGCGCCGGCCAAGTCCACCATGCGTTCGAGCCATCTCTGATTCCGTTTTCTGTTTCGTCAGATCAACGCCATGACATTTATCTTAGCAGAGTTCTATAGTAGCCCATCTAGTTAACAGCGCATTCACGTATCCAAGTGGTCTGGGGATCAAATCCTAGGCGCCCCTGTGTTCTTTTTCTTCTTGTTTCTGTTATTTTTCCAGTCAGGTTTGCTCGAACTGTTGGTTCAGTTAGTGTTTGTCTACAAATTATCCCAGGTGCACTTCTGTTGCTGCTGGTTAGACTAGCAGGTATGCACCCAGACAACCAGGGATCAAATCCCCATCCAACATCTTTTTGCACCAATTTTGGCTCACCCAGATCAAGCCCTTGTTCTTCTTCATGTCGCGCCTAGCCCCTCTCTTATCACCATGCCACTTGTATCCCAGTGGTCTTTAGAGTGTGCATCAATCCAGCAGGTCTCGGGTTCGAATCCTAAGGGACACTCATCCATTTTGGGCCAGGTCCATCTTGGGTTTTGCACAGTGCGTTGCATTCGGCCCGAAGATGTTTTTTTCCATTTTGTTATTTTGTCACATATCCAGTGCATGCATATTTTCAGAAATGCCATTAAATTTGCATTGCTCATATCTAAATATCCATGCATCCAAATGAAACATGTCGTATATGTAGAATGCTTAGAATTTCATGTACTTTCACAATATCCAACTTTCACCAATGTTAAAATATTTAAAACTGTTGTTTGCATTAATTTGCATAAATGTCATGTTAAAATGGTTTAATTCATAACTTAATAACCGTAGCCCCGAATGAGATAAACTTTATATCTAAATGGGGTAGAAAAATGCCTAGTTTAACATGGTGTACTTGCTTTGCATGTTTAACAACTCTAAAATATTTTTTAGGGCAGAACAGTACCTAATCCAAAAAATATGCATATGGGGATTTACCGGAATTGTTGTTCGTTGTTTCTGGCCTCATTTAAACTTGCCTAGTTAAGTAGTTTTATTATGTTTCACCCCGTTGCCATGCTAACCAACATTTAATATTGTTGGGTACATAAACGAGAGAAAACTAAATAAGTCACGTGGTGTTTCGTCAATATGCAACTCGTTGCATATTGAGCTCCACTTAATTTGTAGGATTGTTTGTGCACTTTGCCATGCCATGTATCATTAAACCAGACATGCATCATACTTGGTTGTGCATCATGCCATGATTAGGTGATGGTTGTTTACTATGTTGCTTGCTTCTTTCCAGGTAGCTTCTCTCGTTAGCTTTGGTTCCATTCCGGAGTTGTGAGGATCCGTTCGACTACGTCCGGTTGTTTTCTTGATGGACTCGTTCTTCTTCCTTGGGGGATCTCAGGCAAGATGACCATACCCTCGAAATCACTTCTATCTTTGCTTGCTTAGTTGCTCACTCTATTGCTATGCCGCGATACCTACCACTTGCTTTATCATGCCTCCCATATTGCCATGTCAAGCCGCTAACCCACCTTTCCTAGCAAACCGTTGTTTGGCTATGTTACCGCTTTGCTCAGCCCCTCTTATATCGTTGCTAGTTGCAGGTGAAGATGAAGTTTGTTCCATGTTGGAACATGGATATGTTGGGATATCACAATATCTCTTATTTAATTAATGCACCTATACTTGGTAAAGGGTGGAAGGCTCGGCCTTATGCCTGGTGTTTTGTTCCACTCTTGTCGCCCTAGTTTCCGTCATACCGGTGTTATGTTCCTTGATTTTGCATTCTTTACAAGGTTGGGTGTAATGGGAACCCCTTGACAGTTCTCTTTGAATAAAACTCCTCCAGCAAGGCCCAACCTTGGATTTACATTTGCCTCACCTAGCCTTTTTTTCCTTGGGTTTCCGGAGCCCGAGGGTCATCTTTATTTTAAACCCCCCCGGGCCAGTGCTCCTCTGAGTGTTGGTCCGAAACGGGCAGCCTGCGGGGCCACCTCGGGGCAACTTGAGGGTTGGTTTTACTCGTAGCTTGACCTATCCGGTGTGCCCTGAGAACGAGATATGTGCAGCTCCTATCGGGATTTGTCGGCACATCCGGGCGGCTTTACTGGTCTTGTTTTACCATTGTCGAAATGTCTTTTAACCGGGATTCCGAGTCTGATCGGGTCTTCCTGGGAGAAGGAATATCCTTCGTCGACTGTGAGAGCTTGTGATGGGCTAAGTTGGGACACCCCTGCAGGGTTTTGAACTTTCGAAAGCCATGCCCGCGGTTATGGGCAGATGGGAATTTGTTAATGTCTGGTTGTAGAAAACTTGACACTTAACCTAATTAAAATGCGTCAACCGCGTGTGTAGCCATGATGGTCTCTTCTCAGCGGAGTCCGGGAAGTGAACACGGTTCTTGTGTTATGCTTGAACGTAAGTAGTTTCAGGATCACTTCTTGATCATTTTTAGTTCACGACCGTGCTTTGCTTCTCTTCTCGCTCTCCTTTGCGTAAGTTAGCCACCATATATGTTAGTACTTGCTGCAGTCCACCTCACTACCTTTTCCTACCCATAAGCTTAAATAGTCTTGATCGTGAGGGTGTAAGATTGCTGAGTCCCCGTGACTCACAGATACTTCCAAAACCAGTTTGCAGGTGCCGATGATACCAGTGCAGGTGATGCAACCGAGCTCAAGTGGGAGCCCGATGAAGATCGTGTTCGTTGTGTTGTTTCGTTTTCCTTTCGATCAGTAGTGGAGCCCAGTTGGGGCGTTCGGGGATCTTTTGCATTAGGGGTTGTCTTTCTTTATTTTTTTCCATAGTCGGTCCTTGATTGTATCTGGATGTTGTAATGCTATATTTATGTATTGTGTGAAGTGGCGATTGTAAGCCAACTCTTTTTTCCTTTCTTATTCAGTACATGGGATTTGTAAAGATTACCCCTCTTGCGACATGCCTACTATGCGGCTATGCCTCTAAGTCGTGCTCCGACACGTGGGAGATATAGCCACATCGTGGGTGTTACAATGATGGTACTATAGACCCCGCGTTATGGATAGAAGACTTCTTCCTCCACATTCACATGTCCCATGGGGACGACTTACATGCCATCAAGTATCTCCCGCTAAAACTCAAAGGGCCGGCTCTGCATTGGCTCAATAGCTTGCCGGCAAACTCCATTGGAAGTTGGGAGAACCTGGGAGAGGCATTCCTGGACAATTTCCAAGGAACTTATGTGGGACAACCGGACGCTGATGATTTAAGTCATATAACTCAGCAGCCAGGGGAATTGGCCAGGAAATTCTGGACCCAGTTCCTAACCAAGAAGAACCAAATTGTCGACTGTCCGGATGCATAAGCCTTAGCGGCATTTAAGCATAATATCCATGACGAATGGCTCGCCCGGCACCTCGGCCAAGAGAAGCCAAAATCCATGGCAGCCCTCACGACACTTATGACCCGCTTTTGTGTGAGTGAAGATAGCTGGTTGGCTCGTACTACCAATACAACAAGCAAACATGGCATATCAGAAGCCAGGGATAGCAATGGCAAACCATGACGCAACAAACACAAGCGCCGCAAATATGGTAAAAACGCCAAAAATACGGCAGTTAATGCTGGGTTCAGGGGCTCAAAGTCCGATCAACGAAAAGGGCCACCAAAAAATACAAATCCGGGTCCATCCAGTCTGGACCGCATAATCGATCGCCAATGCCAAATTCATGGCACCCCAGAAATGCCAGCCACCCATACCAACAGAGAATGCTGGGTCTTCAAACAAGCCGGCAAGGCAGGCACCAAAGAAGAGGGGTCTCAAAGCGACAATAGCAACGAAGCGCCCAGAGCACCGAACACAGGAGGGAAAAAGTCCCCCCCCCCCATATTCAATCGGTGAATGTGGTAAATACCACCCAAATTGCCAACTCGGACAAGATATGTACCCTTAGGGATGGCGACTCAACGGAACTAGCCGTCCCATAATATACACTAGGGTTGGTCACCTTCAACCGCACAGATCGTCCGGTTAACGCCAATCAGGGCAATCCAGCCGCACTAATCCTTGACCCAATAGTAGATGGGTTCCACCTCACTCGAGTCCTTATGGACGGAGGTAGAAGTTTAAATCTGCTTTACCAGGACACAATGCACAAGATGGGCATCGATCATTCAGTGACCAAACCCACTAAAGACACTTTTAGAGGCATCATACCAGGTATGGAGGTTACCTGTACAGGCTCCATTACCATGGACGTAATCTTCGGATCACAAGAAAATTACCGTATCGAAGAGTTAATCTTTGAAATCGCCCCTTTCCGCAGTGACTATCAAGCACTGCTCGGGTGAACCGCGTTCGTTCGATTGAACGCGGTGCCACATTATGCCTATCGTAAGCTCAAGATGCCCGGTCCACGCGGCGTCATCACGGTTCATGGCAAGACCGAACCTTCCTTCGGCACCAACAAATACATCACTGCCTTAGCAGCAGAAACAACAAGCAACACCTTGCAGCCGAACCTCGAGTCGACGTCCAGGCTCCGAGACACCGTCAAGGGGTTCCGAGCTACTTCGCGGAAGGATACCCCGGCTCGTCCAGAGCTCAACTAAACACTCCGGCGAAGGCCATGACAGGCCGAACTCAACGGTTCAACCGCCCTCCAGCACGTAAACATTTCCTATATTTCCTTCGCAGGTTCACCTTTGCACCGACCAGGATCGACTCCATGGAGGCAGCTTCAATGTGTCAGGGAATCCTCAGACATTCCCCGTAGGGAACGTCCGGCTATATTACGGATCCGCACTCAACCTCTTCCCCCTGGTCACAGCAGGTTCTTCTATCACAACTCCTTTTTTATCACATTACTTGTACCCATACGCATAGACATATTATTCAAATACAACATGTGGATTTATATGACATTTACCTGCTGATTATTTCTTATCGAAATCATTTTGTCAAGTGGCATCCGTACACAGCGTTATGCTTTCAATATGCCAGGGCCTTCGTTTTCCCCGTAACACGGCAATAAAAGTCCGAACACCTTCATGGAAGTTCGGCACCCCGAACCTATAGCATTATGTGCATCAACTCTGAATCATGTCTTGGGTCAATAGTTGGGTTTGCCCGGCTCCCATGTTTTGGTACCTTACGTTCTACTATATCGGCTAAGGTAGCACTGGGAGGACTACTGCGATTGTGTCCCAGTACTTCCGGATGAGCACCTCAGTAGAGAAAGCCAAAAAATGACTGTCATGATACGGCGAGAGCTAGTCAGCTATTCGAGCGGTCACAAAATCTTTAATGATTTCTCCCGCATAATGCCATAACCAATGCAGCGTGCGATGGATCGATTTTTTCTTCGATCAGGTGCTTATAGAGCCCCTAGTACGATCTTCCAAACACAAGGGGCTGCGCCAACCATACTAAAGCTCCTATGGCTATGTGAGAGTGATAAAGCCCTATAGTCGGATTGCCTTGTTCGTTGTGCTGAGCACCTCCTTCGGAGGACCCAAAACTGGGATAAAGAGTGCTGAGATTTACCCCGAACACCCCCGTACTTCTTACGTGGGGGCAGAAGCCGACGACTGGCCAACTCTCAGTTTTAACATAAAAATGGCCGCACAGGAGGGTATACTTTTATATAACAGGCGACATATAAATGACCTTGTTCAAACATTACAAATGACAACATGATTGGCATTCATGGGAATATAATGTCCTTGGTTCATAGCTCCGCTCCAAGGTAGGATCCTTTCACGACACTATGATAATATAATTCGGGCTTGTGGTGCTCCTTCCCCTCTGGCGGTCCCTCGGTCACTAGCTTTTCGGCATCCATCTTCCCCCAGTGCACCTTTGCACGGCCGAAGGCCATTCGCGCTCCTTCTATACAGACCGACCGCTTGATCACGTCAATTCGAGGGCAAGCGCTTACAAGCCGCCTCACGAGCCTGAAGTAGCTGCTTGGAATCGGCTCGGCAGGCCATGGCCGGATTACCATATCTTTCATGGCTAGTTCCGCCGCCTTGTGCAGTTCGATCAGCTGTTTCAGTTGATCGGCAAAAGGCACCGGATAATTCGGCGCCAAATACTGCGACCAAAAGAGCTTATCAGTGGTGTTACTTTCATTGACTCGGTAGAATTGAGCGGCATCTGATATGCTGTGAGGTAGCTCGGCAAATACAACTGAGAAATCCGGATTCACAATCAGAAACATAGTTTTCCCTTCAAATACTTGCTCTACATGGGAAAATCCTTCCCTGCCACGATCTTCCTCGCCTCTTGGATCCCCTGCAGGGCGCTTCGGGTTTCCCCCCAGGCATCGCTCGTGGCTTGACACGCCTTGGTGAGTTGGGACTCCTTCTCCATTAAACTCTGCTCCAAGGTCTCGCATTTACTTATGGCCTCTTGCAGCTCCTGCTCAACTTTAATAACTCTGGCCTCATGTTTCTCACGAAGCATCCACTCCGTGGCCTCCTTTTCCTCGGCCTCGGCAACGGCCCTTTTGAGGGCCTCAACTTCGGTCATAACCCCCAGCACAAATTATATGGCTTATTTCATACTGAACATTTATTTCACAATAAATGCGCGCAACGCTTGTGCATACCTTGTCTATCCCTCAACTGCATTTTCAATTGGCCAATTTCTTCTATGGCTCGCTCTAGACTTCGATTCAGTCCGGAGATCTCCACAGTCTGAGAGGCAGCAACTGCTACAGGTATCTGCTTGAAATAGAAGAGAAATCAATGTCATTCAATGAGTCTTCCTGTGATCATCAATTCGATCCCCTGTCTGATTCTTTCTTTCACTGAACAGTGTATCAGGGGCTACTATCTAAACTATGACACTCTTCGACAACTAATAAAACATACCTCAAAGCCTCTTATAAGGCTGATACATGCTTCGTTCAGTCCACTCTTAGTTGACTGAATCTTCTCAATCACCGCACCCACAAGGGCACGGTATTCATCAACGATGGAGGCGTCTCGTAACGCCACCAACAAAGCATCCGATACTTCTGGATGGACATAGGTCGCCGGCGGAAGAGGCACGCCCTCTCCAGTTGAAGGAGGCAGCCTTCTTGATTCTGGAGCCGTATAGGTCTCCGGAATCGCATCCGGTGGGGAGCTAAACTCAGGATCGACCCTGCCATCAGACCCCATGGGAATCTTTTCCCCCACGTGTCCGCCCCCTGCAGTTCGACCTTCGGGCGCCACCTTCATGGTTTCTTCCATTCCTCCTTGGCCGTGTTCCTTCTGAGACGAAACCTTGGTGTTATGCACCTGTTTGGAGGAAGGGGCCTTTGGGGGTGTCCTGCTCTCCATAGCATTTGAGCTCAGCAGGTCCTCTGATGCGGATTGTTCGGTACGGGACCTCGCCAGACTACAAAAATACATATATATATATATATATGGCTTGGGTTAAAACACAAAGCCACGATGAGCCCGGACGCTTAAACGGACTCAGATTTTATATGCTTACAAGTTCACCAGGGGCTGGGCCCTGGGATCCAATGTCGGGCCGCTGTCGGTGGCGACAGGGGACTCCTCTAGAAGAGGAGACTTTCCCTTTTTGGGCAGTTCGGCCCCCAAGGGTGCGGAGGCCGTCCTTTTCCTTCTTCCCCCCATAGGGGATTCATCTTCCTCCTCCTCGTCGTCCTCTTCCGAGGCGGAATGGGCATCAGAGCCATCGGGTATTATGTCCGTAGTGCCGCGGAGACGAAGGCCGCCCCGGGTCTTTTTGGCCTCCTTCCCGGGTGTCTTCTTCGGCACCTTGTAAGGCGCCGGGACCAGCATCTTCGTCAGAAGTGGGATGGCCGGGTCTTCGGGCAGCAGGGCCGCACAATGGATCTGCTCTGCCTTCTTCGTCCAGCCCTGGGAGAGTTGAATAAACATGTGTTAAGTGCTCCCTTTGGATCATGCGGATCGAAAAGTTTGATAAACTCACCGAACTTGCAGGGTCGGATAGTTGGTACCCACGGTCTTCGGTGGAGTTCGGCCATGATTTGCTAGACTTGAAAAGCACCTTCCAAATGTCTTTGTGCGAGGAGCCGAAGAACCCTCGCAAGGTTTGGTGCATGGCTGGATCGAATTCCCATAGATTGCAGGTCCGGTGTTTGACAATTTCAATGTTCTTATCTCCCATATCTTTAACGCGCGTCTGGAGCACCAACAGTTCGTCTGATGAGGACCAGTCCAGGCCTTTCTTGACCCAGGATGTAAGCTGCAGAGCGGCACCAGATTGAAACTCGGGAGAGGCGGCCCATTCCTTACCGCGCGGCTCAGTGATGTAAAACCACTGCTATTGCCACTCCTTGACAGAATCATTAAAGGTCCTCGTTGGCCATATGACGTTGGGCATCTTGCTCACCATAGCGCCCCCGCACTCGGCGTGCTCGCCGCCCACCACCTTGGGCTTCACATTAAAAACCTTCAGCCATAAACCGAAGTGCGGCGAAATGTGGAGAAAAGCCTCGCACACGACAATTAATGTTGAGATGTTGAGGAAGGATTTAGGGGACAGGTCATGAAGATTTATCCAATAATAATACGTGATGCAAGGTGATGACGGAGTTGGGGGGCCTCAAGGCCTCGAATCTACTAACTGCCCTCGTGGCGCGCTGAGTGCTTCCCCTCCAGGCCTGGCCCCACATCATCAGCCGCATGAGCGGGCACCGGGACCCATGTCGGAGGAGCACCAAGGAGTTTGCGGACATGGAGGTGGTCCGGTTGGTGAACTACTTCTCAATCTGCAAACTCTCGTAGAAGGAGTGGTGGTTCGGCAAGACGCCGTACAGCCGCGCACACCCGCCGCCAGAAGTGAGTCTTTTAATTATTTTTCTCTTCATTTGTCTGGGTTCTTTTTTGCCGCCTGATCAGTCGGCCATGGCGCAGATCTTCTCAACCCAGTCGGTAGCCAACACCCTGGAGCCAGGTCGTCATACCTGCCGGACCGAGCGGTGAGCAACATGGACGACCCCGACTTGGGGGCGGACGCCATGGAAGAGGACGACGCCACAGCCGGTGGTGGTGATGGAGCAGGCGGCTCCTCGGGAGGTGGGCTTGGGGAATGGACAAACGACGACGAGGAGGACAACGAGCCACATCACAACCGCGGCGCTGACAGGGTTGTATGGAAGCCGGCCCAAGAATCCCAAGAACACAGCCACCGCGAAGGTCGCCCAATTCCAGAAGGCCCTAAGGCGGCTCCCACTAGTGCCCGGGTAAGTGTTTTAGTCTTTCTGCTATTGCTTTGTGTTTGCTTTTCTTCTCCTCGCAAAACTCTTATTTTCTATTACTTATCTTGCCGAGCAGGGCCCCGCTTTCTCTCTCACGAGCCCTATCTGGCTCGGTGATTAGAGCAGTAAGCGGCTCTGTGGAGCCTTGCCACGTGGATACGCTCGCCGATCTCCAGGTCGCGACGAAGAGGAATGCGCGAGAGGCGCGCGAGAAGCGGGAGGAGGCGGAGCGGGCAAAGGCGGAGGCGGCCAGGGAAGCAAAAGCACATGCTAATGCTGCAGCCAAGGCGCAAGCCAACGCGACTGGCAAGGCGCATGCGGTGGACGGGTCCCGTAGCCGAGCTCCGAAATCCACCGGCCCGCAACACGCAGACCCATCGGTACCGGAGGGCGAGGTGCTGACAGGAGAAGCTGGCGCCGACCAGCCGGTCTTGGAGAGGGGAGTGGGTGACCCCGTTGTCTTCTGGGCGGAGGTGCTTCCGCATACGCCAACTGCTGATGCGGCGGGCAGTCGGCCGGAGGTGCCACCAGTGCCGCCATCTGGCAGCAAACTGGTAGTGGGGCCGACTCCTGTGGCCCGCTCTTCAGCGCGCCCACGTCTAGAGAAGGCGGTCTCATCACCGCGGCAACTGGAGACCAGGACCGCCAGCTCATTGGCCCCTTAACACTGAGGCCACCAGTGCCGCCCGACCAGGTTGGACATCTGGGGGCGGCACCAGTGTCTTGAACTTGCCTGCGCAAGACGTCCAGGCCCGCTTTAACGCCCAAGGCACCGCTCTCCAGCAGTACATGCAGGAGTTCCTGGCGACGCGAGCAGCCATCCGGGTAGGTTTCTTGCTTCTTGCTCTTTGTTTTGATTCCTTTTAATCTTCTGTAAGGGCGGACCAGCACACCCATTGGTGTAGCCCCCGAGTTCCGGGCCGGCTGCTGAGCAGGCGACTCGGAACTTTAAGTTAGTTCCGAGTGCTGACTTGTCTTTTCCTTTTGTTGCTTTTGCTATAGGATTATCACAACGTCCGTGTGGCAATCTAAAACTCCCAAGTCCACAAGCTAGCCAAGCTGACCGCCGACCTCAACCAGAGCCGGAGTAAGTGCTCTATCTTTCTTCTTGCGGGGGCGCGTTAGTGCACCCGTTGGGCGTAGCCCCCAAGATTCAGGCCGACTGCTGAGCAGTTGGGCTGGATCTTCCGGCAACTACCTCTCTTTGGTGTTGATGTTCATGGAAAAGCCTCGGTGCAGCCGAAACCGTGCTTTGTGCCAAGGATGAGCACAGCCAGGCGGCCAAGGAGTGCGACCGCCTGGCCAAAGAGCTGGCGGACGAGGTGGAGAGGCACAAGGCGGACCTTCAGAAGCTGAAGGATAGCGAGGCCAACCTCCAGGCCAAGTTCGAGACTTCTCGCTTGAACTGGGCAGAGAAGGAGAAGGCCCTGTCCGACGCCTACAGCGAGATCGAGGATATGATCGATGGTGAGTTGTATCTTCCTTTCATTCAGCTGCCGACTGTTGCATGAGCCGGCTTCTAGCTTCTAACTTCTTTTTTCTTGTGCAGAGTTCTTTCTAGGTCACGCCGTTGCCGCCAGCCAGGTCATCGAGGCTCACCGTGATGAGTGGAGAAGGACCAGCGCAGAAATCGCGCCTGACGAGCCCCGGACCCTCAACGAGCAGCTTCTCGCCATCCAGGTGCGCCAACAGCCGGGTCATCGAATGCTCTGCCGCCTGCAGCGTGTTAGGGGTCAGGTGCTGACCACCCTCTAGTTGGATGCCGTGATCCCATGCACCCCTGGACAGACAGCCGACTGGCTAGAGGTAGTAGTCGGCCGCTTCGGGGCTTGGAAGGGTGCTGCGGCTTGAGCAGGCGCCAGGACGGCGTTGGAGTTTGTGAAGGCGTAGTACTCGGGCCTAGACCTGGGCCAGCTGGCCACCTTCCGGCAGGAGGCCGCACCAAAGCTGGGGGCGGCGAGCCGCGACCTTACTCAACGTGTGGCGGCGATCGCCGTGTTCATCCCCGAGCTAGACGAGGAAGGCGCCAAAGTGCCGCCCAAATGGTTCGGGCTGAACCCGGAGTATGGGGAGGACTCGGTGGAGGAGATCGCCTCCAGCGATGAAGGTGAAGACGAAGAGGACGCGGACAGCGAAGATGACACGCCGGATGACGGAGCGAATAGCCGGCCTCAGCTTGACCAAGTCTCGACCAATGAGACGCGTGCTACCGCGCCGACTGCTGCCGGAGCTGATTATCCCGAGACCTCGTAGTTGGCCGCTCCACCATCCGGCACTGCCGCCTCCACCAACCTGCTGGACCAGCCTGCTGCTCCCTTGTCCTAGACAGGCAATCAAGCTTATCTTTTCCTATTCTTGCAATTTTTTTAACAGGTAAGATTCACTCAATTCCACACGCCGGGGGTGTATTTTCAAACTCTTTTGAATGTTGGCCGAGGGCCCTTTGCTTATGTTAATTAATTTACTCGCACAAGTCTGTGCCTTGCCGGGTTCCTCTTTGCCTTGCTTTTCTGTTTTGTTTTGGCTTTTTCCTTTGTCGTCCTCCTATGGCTGCCGCCCATTCAGCCGGACAGCCGCTCTGCCGTCCGTGGCTGGATTAGGGACTTAGCAGTTTTCTGGATAGACAAGTACTTTGGCCGCTTAGAACGTAGCAACTCAAGTGAGAAGCCGGTCGAACAGCTGCTCAGCAGCCAGACAATGAGGTAAGGGGTCGACTTTCCCTATGCTGATATTCTTTCCTTAGTCATTTTTCATGTGGACACCATTTCCCGCCTTTAGCTCTTGCCGGCTGAACAGTGGCTCTGCGATCTGCAGCTTGTGTCAAGAGAGGGCTTAAATGTAGGCACACTACTTGTCCGACTACAGGTACTATCAGCATAGGACAAGGCGGCGAGTCCCCGGGCTGACTGGTCGGATCCGGTGCCAGGCGGAAACAAAGAATGACACATTATCATATAGGTAAAAAGGGTAGCCCCCGAGTGCTCCGTGAGGGACCCGATGTATTCGCTCTTAATACAAAAGGTAGCGTGGTACATACTGCATTAAATGTAAAATCTTCGAAGGAGATTTGCGTTCCATGGACGCTCCGTCTCCTTGCCGGAATTGTCCCTCTTGTGCACCCTAGGCTTCTGCGCTTCTGCGTGTCGATGAGGTAGTAGGAGTCGTCGCCCAAGGCTTTGCTGTGGACAAAAGGGCCCTCCCACGGGGCCGATAGATTGTGCTGGCCGACTGTTCGCTTGATCAGTCGGAGCACAAGGTCTCCCTCTCGGAAGGATCAAGGCATGACCTTAAGGCTGTGGTAGCGGCGCAGGCCCTACTCGTAGATGGCGGACCGACTGAGTGCTTCCTTTACTTCCGCCTCCAGTAGGTCGACGCCGTCTTCTCGTGCTTCCTTTGCTTCAGCCTCCGGGTACATGGTGATGCAAGGTGAGTCAAACTCGATGTTAGTTGGGATGATGGCTGAGGGAGTCCTGGACTAAGGGGTCCTCGGGCGTCCGTGTCAGGACCCCGATTCCAAGTCACATCGATCTAGCCGCTAACACCTCATATCACTTTGCGCCCTCACACACGGTATTTCCACGGGTGTCGCCTTACCATGGCCCGTGACCGTTTGCGCCTTTTGGCTCACGTATATGATAGTGCCGCTAGCATCCATATGACAGAGAACCCGGGACGACATGGCTAGTCGTGAACCCAAGCGGCACTAACCTATGGGGACATGCATACATGAATCACATCGAGCATGTCGGTCAACAGCGTGTGAATCCGGGCTGTAGCACCGGGCTAACAGGATTTCGGGAACCCGGGCTGTAGCAGGCTAGGCAGGACTCCGGATGTCACCGCGTGACATTCCCCCAAAGGGACAGACACAGGAACGAAGTGAAACACATGCCAGCCAGTCAAGTGTCCTGAGCAGTAGTGCTGGGCTAGCAGGACTCTGGTGAACCGGGCTGTAGCAGACTACTATGGCTCATGGAAGCACTAGACTACATTTCCCCATAAGAGGCTGCCAAGGATAAACAACTAGATTGTCGGATCCCACACATAGCAAGCATTTCAATCATACACACAATATGCTCGATATGTGTAAATACAACATGGCATCACAACATAACTCTACGACTCAAGTACTTATTCATTAGGCTCCGAGGAGCGAGATATTACAAACATGGGTCTCATGACCCAACAATCATAGCATACAATTCAAGCACATGCGGAAGCTTAACATGTCTGAGTACATACATCTACAAATTAAAAAGGCTAAGGAGCCTGACTATCTACCAGATCCTGCCGAGGGCACAAGATCGTAGCTGAGGTATCAAGCTAAATGTCGAAGTCCACACGGAACTACTAGCGAGACTGACGTCTCTCTGCAATACATAAAATAGGCAAACGTGAGTACAAATGTACCCAACAAGACATACATCAGAGCTAACTACATATGCATCGGTATCAACAAGGGGGTGGTGGAGTTTAACTGCAGCAAGCCAGCTTTGACTCAGTGGCTAACCTGAACTACAAGAACAAGCAACTCTTTTGACGTGGCGTACACGAGTCCACATATTCACCATATCAATATACCACTATGGATCCGCTCCCGTCTCCCTACGAGAAGGCCATCCATAACACTCACACTTATCTTGCGAGTTTTAGAGTATCCACTTTCACTTGTCTATGAACTGTTATAGGCAACGCAGAAGTCCATTACCGCGGACACGGCTATTCGAACAGATGATGTTAACCCTGCAGGGGTGTACTTCTTCACACACGCTCTCACCACTTACCGCCGTTTACACGACATGTACTCAGCAACCTTCAAGTGGAAGCCCAACGAGGGTGTCGGCCACGGCCTACCTAAACACTCAAGTCTCTAGTCCAGGTTTATCGCCTATCCAGGTTCCATCCGCGGGGAGTCCGACCGAGGTTTCCACATACGGCCCCGGACGATGTGTACAGGGTTCCGAGACACCAAACGGGCGCCCAACATGCCCGACCACATTGTATCTACAGCATCATAGCCCACCCCTAGGGTCAGCGCTACGCACGACCGCCAACACATATCCTATAAACACCAGAAACTAGTTGCAACACCTGGACTGAGGACAAGGGTGATCAAGAAGCCGAGAGGGTCCATTGGTTTCGGGCCCAATGCGTGGTAGTAACTGTTTCATGGATCACAAACACAGAACTCAGTTCCTGAGGACGACTTCAATGAGACAACCCACCATGTACTCCTACATGGCCTCTCACCGCTACCTTTACCAAATCGTGTTCACACAGTTAGCTCTCAACAAATAGGACATGTTTACACACCTCCGATTCATCCCCGATGAATCAGACCTGACTCAACTCTAAGCAGTAGCAGGCATGACAAACAAACATGAATGAGTAGGCACATCAGGGCTCAAACAACTCCTACTCTTGCTAGTGGGTTTCATCTATTTATTGTGGCAATGACAGGTCATGCAGAGGAAAGGGGTTCAACTACCGCAGCATGTAACAGTTGAATCGTTGTTGTCCTAATATAGTAAAAGAGAGCAGGAGCGAGAGAGTGGGACTGTATCAAAATGAACAAGGGGGTTTTGCTTGCCTGGCACTTCTGAAGATAGCATTGAGTCTTCATCGGTGTCAACGATCACAACATCGAAACAATGTCTACCAAGGGGGAACATCACCGGCAACAGAGAGGAAACACCACCAATGCAATGCAACAATATGATGCATAATGTGACATGGCAAGATGAGTGTGTTTTGGCTAATGCAGCTATAAACAGGGTGTTTTGAGTTCATTTGAATCAAAGATTCAAATGCAAACTCAAAATATGAACTCATATAAGTGAATTATGTAGATGTATCTAAACAGCAATGTTAAGTGGCTCTAACATGCATGAAACCAGCACAGATGGATAGATTGGATTTTTCTGATCATTTTTCATATATGAATTATTTCATTTGGAGTTATAGATTAATTTCTATGTTTTTTTGAAGTTTATACTATTTTCTGGAATTTCTAAACCATTTCTGAAATAGAAATAATCTAGAACTGGTTTATTGCGTCAACCTGACGTCAAAGTGACGTCAGCAGGTCAACGGCGCCAGCGAGGTCAAACCTAACGGCTGGGACCCGTTAGATTAATCCTAAACTAATTATGTCAGTGGCAGGGCCCACATGTCAGTGTCTAGTGTTAAACTGAATAGGGTGGTTAGTGTCTAATTAAGCCGGACACGTCAGCCTGCCTCAGTTAGTCGCTGGTGACCTCTGGCCACAGCGGAAACACACCGGGAGGCCACGGGAGCGGCGGAGAAAGGCACCAGGAGGTAGCCCGTGCGCCCGCGCATCCACCGGAGAAGGTGGGAGGTCGCGGGGTGGTCGGAGCTCGCCGGAAGTGAGCTCGCGGTGGCGCCGGAGTTCGGGTGAGTGCGGGCTTGGCGCTGTGGGGCACGGGAGGGCAAGTTACCGTGTGCGTTAGGCACCTGGTCGCTTCGTGAGCATGGTGACGTCTTCATCTTGGACGGAGGCGAGCTAAAACGACGGCGGCGACATGACCAGCGCCGGCGAGGTCTCGGCATCGATAGACATGGGAGCTATGCTAGGTTATTGAGCACGGGGAAGGGGGGTTTGGTAGAGGAGCTCACGGCGAGGTCGTCGGTGATCCCAGCGTGCTCAGGGACGGCTTGGTGACAACGAATCGGTCAACGGCGGCCGTCGGTGCACAGGACGAAGATGGTGTTAGTAAGGGCGCTCCAGGGCGTCCGGCATCGTGTGGCTCGTCGGGGAGGACTACGACGTCGTTTTGGAGCTCAGGGTTGTGTCGGAGAGGTTCGGGGATGGTTGTGGCCGCGGTGGCAGCGAACGCGGCGGCGAGCTCCGCTCGTTGGTGTTGCGGGAGAGAGCAGAGGAGGGGGAGATTGCTCGAGGGGGAGAGAGGAGAGGTGCAGGCGGTCGAGGGGGAGTGCGTGGCGCTCGGGGCCGTCTCCAGGCGGTCGGCACCAAGCAGGAGGTGGCGAGCTATGGGCGCGCGTGCGTCGGGCACACGCTCGGCGTCCGACTGGCACGAGGTGGAAGACGGTTGTGCCCCTGGTGGGCTGGGTCGGCCTACTGGGCCGCCAGGTGGGCTGCAGGTGGGCTGGCAGGTAAGGCTAGGTGGGTTTTTTCCTCTCTCTCTCTCTCTGTTTTTTTCTAATTCTGTTCTGTTTTCTATTTTGTAGGTTTGTTTTGAATTTGGTTTTGAAACCAATTCAATTTTGTTGCTTCTGGAAATATTTTTAGAAGCTAAAAGAATTAAACCAAAGCTCCATAAAATATTTCAGAATTATTGGACCTATATTTATTTAATAGTAGATATAAATCCAATTCAAATAGTTATTGATTTAATTCAAATGCCCAAAATAAATGTTTCTGAGACACCAAAAATATTGGTTTGGATTTTACCTCTTGCCAATATTTCTAGAGGATAACAAGAACATTTTCTTGGACTTATTTGAAGCAATTTTATCTTGATCATTTTTAAAAGGATTCTGAGGCTTTGAAAATTCCCCAATTCAAATTTCATTTGAATTTAAACATGAAGACATGATGATCATGCAAGGGCAAGCAAAGGCTAAGCTAGGGCTGTGACAACTCACCCCTACTAAACAAGAATCTCGTCCCGAGATTCAAGTGTAGGGTAAGGTGAGAGGGAACACAAACTAGCATAATCTTCACGATCCAGGTTGCACCTTATAAGGTTGTTGATCCGATCACGATCTTGTCTTGACGTCATGCTCTGAGAACTTCATCCAACACGACGATGACAGATAGAAATTCTACGGATCTGATCTCCTCAAAGATCGAGCAACTGACGATCAGCTCTCAGAATGAGACATAGCAACATCTCTCGAGATGGGACACGAAGCATACATCTAGAGGGATGGAGTGAAACAGATGATGAAGGTTCACTAGATAGACAACAATTTGACACCTAAGGGTGTGGTGAACGGTTGTCAACGTAGCGAGGAGTTGGGTAGGCATGATACCACAACGAGACACCTTCGAGAAGGGTGACTCGTTAGAATTATTACCTTAAGTGGCAAAAAGAATTACTTTTGATTCAGAATCATTGACACTCTTTATACCCGTCCTAAGAAAACCACAACAATCGTTTGGCAGAGTACGAAGGGATGGCATACCCGGACTAGAATGGATGATGTGGACTACCTTGTTGAAGACAACGCAATGGATGATTTTTGCCTATCATCGGAAATGGATGGGACCCATGGTAGGACCACTTTTGAAGATGATCCTGAACAACAATTACTGAGAAGTGCAACCCATGGAAATTTGGTACAATGGCGGTGCAAGCTGTGGACAAAATGCAAATGTTGAGAATGTTCCAACCATCATATCTGCCTGAGATTCAGATCTGGTTAGAAACATGATACTTCAGACTCACATGTCTGAAAAGAAGAGTTGCAACACAAGTCGACGAGATAACGTTGCGAGACTCTCAGGAGATGAACTATGATAGCAAGCTCCAAAACATGAGCGGGTTCTTCTACAAACATGTGAACACTCTGCGCCAGACAAGCATGACCACATGGTAGTCTTATAATAAAACACTGCCGAGTTTAGGTGGGGCACCATCAACGAGGATATCAAAGTCTTGTACATGAACTAGTATTAGCACAACAACTCCTTTTCCGTGAACCAATCAACCAGTGGCTTGGGTGCTAGGGAATACATATGTGCTAAAGGTTGCAAGTCTTCAAACCATAGAATACCTCGCACATATGCATGACTGATTTGGGATGGTTCCGAAGGAAGCAAAAACAAGCTTTCTCAAATTCACGGCAGCAACTTACATCAAATGCATGTGAATTAGAGGAAGTCACTCCTTTCATCCAAACGTATACCTCATGAGCGGAATATGAAGGCAATGCTTACAAAGTTTCCAATACTAGTGTAATGTTCAACATGAATCATGGGGAACACAAAATGCTGCTGTTGGGCTCAACAGCAACTCATCAGAATTTCCATATCACTGGACTTCCACCATCATGTGAACACAGTGATAGCATTGGTCAGACCAAAAGATGTAATGGTGTATGCTCGGGGATCAACCACGAGTAAGACAACATTACGAACATCATTGGTTCTGATTTGACTTGACGATAGTCCATACTCAAGTCAAAGTTTTGAAAATGTTCTTGTTATGGAAGGCAAGCTTGGCGACCGACTATGATGATTCCTTCTTATGTAACCGACTCTATGTAACTCTAGATCCCCCCCCCCCCCGTTGTCTATATAAACCGGAGGGGTTAGTCCGGAAAGGATATACTCATTACCATAGTGATACAGGCTAGGATTCTACGGTTTAGCCATTACGATCTCATGGTAGATCAACTCTTGTAATACTCATTATCATCAAGATCAATCAAGCAGGACATAGGGTATTACCTCCATAGAGAGGGCCTGAACATTGGTAAACATCGTGTCCCTCGTATCCTGCTACCATCGATCCTAGACGCACAGTTCGGGACCCCCTACCCGAGATCAGTCGGTTTTGACACCGACATTGGTGCTTTAATTGAGAGTTCCACTTTGCCGTCACGAGAGGTTCGATGGCCGCTCCGATCATCTATAGTGACACTGTCCAAGAAGAAACCTTCCTCCCCAGACAGATTTTTGTATAGGGCGGCTTCGTACTGTGGGCAACCTCGCCTGGTCATCTGGAGCAGATTGATAGCTATGCCCCTGGCCAATAGGTCAGATTTGGAAGCTTGAACTACATCACGGATATCCGTGGAGACTTGATCTTCAATGGATTTGAGACCGCAGCGATCGCTCCCCCTCGCTCCGATGAACATGACCTAAATCTGTCATCAGACTAGGTTCTGGAGATGGTTCCTGTAACTGCTAGGACCTTAGATCCGGAGCAGTTTGCACCATCCGAAGCCACGGAGTCCGCGGCGTTGGAGCCGCACACAAACTCAATACCAGGCAATATCAGCGTCTATGGAATTTCGGACTCGTTTCTGGCTATAAGTTCCGAACCTTCCGCGTCCTCGGACACCGAGTTGGATCGGTTATCAATCATCGGGTTCAGCGCCGCAGATGTCTTCCAACACTTGCCCTTTGGCGATGTGCTGAACTCATTGAAAAACCTATCCCTGATGGGGGACTCACGGCCGAACTATGTCCAGTTCGAGCTAGAAGCTGATAATGGAGAATTTCGCTTCCCAACCGCCACCCACTTCACAGCCACTGTCGAGGACTTAACCGACATGCCCACTCCTGGCTCCGCAGACATTGACGGTATAGACGACGATGCCTATAAGGAGCAAGGCCAAGACTCGCCAGCCATCAGGCGTGAGACGGCCACCCCTTCATATGACGTATACATGATCGATACACTTAAAAAGCCTCGCAGCAAAGACAAGGGAGATCCAGTTAAAACTCCTGAGACACGGTCTAAGTTCCGGCGCCCCAAACGCCGCCCCAAGTCACGCCACAACAACAATGGCACTGGAGAAAATAGTACTCCGGACGGCGCCGAAAGCAATGAAGACCATGTGGGAGTAACATCCGAGCAGGAGGAACAGGAAAATGGGCAAGCCAGCCCCGACGAAAAGGCCCTGCCCAGCGACGGTTCGAAGGACGACAACTACCTTCCGCTCTCCGAAGATGAGGTAAGCCTCGGCGACGAAGACTTCATCATACCCGAAGAGCCCCTTGAACAGGAGCGCTTCAAGCGTAGGCTGATAGCTATGGCAAGGAGCCTAAAAAAGAAGCAGCGGCAGCTTCAAGCTGACCAAGACCTACTCAATGACAGATGAACCGAAGTCCTGGTTGCCGAAGAATACGGCCTTAGTAGCCTAGCCAAAAGCTACCCAAAGCAGAGATTGTTATACCAGTTTGACGAAGGGACGTTGGAGCCCATACCGTCGTCACACAATGTGGCAGGTCGCCGGCAACTCTTTATGGATAAAGAGGCAACTCAAGAGGAACATAAGACCGCCCCACCTCACCGTAAAGGCAGGAACAACACAGGTCACGATTACCCAGACATCCTGCAAAGAGACTTAGACAATAGAGCAGGACACGCAAGACCGATCTATGGATCGCGAAAGCATGCTTCGACACGCAACGACGGCTACCTATTCGGACGTGTCAAACCTCGCCACGCCCAAGCCGAAAACCGCAAAGGGACTCCTTCGGAGTTACATCGCAGTGTGGCCCCGCATAGAGGCACCGCACACCCACTTTGCTTCACTGATGAATTAATGGATCATGAATCCTTGAAGGATTCAAACCCGTCAATATTGAATCATACGACGGGGAAACCGATCCCGCAGTATGGATAGAAGATTTCATCCTCCACATCCATATGGCCCGTGGGGACGACCTCGACGCCATTAAATACCTCCCACTAGAACTAAAAGGGCTAGCTCGGTACTGGTTAAATAGCCTTCCTGAAAATTCCATAGGCAGCTGGGAGGACTTGGAAGAGGCCTTCCTCGATAACTTCCGAGGAACATATGTCCGGCCACCGAATGCCGATGACCTAAGTCAAATTGTCCAACAGCCCGGAGAATCAGCCGGGGAGCTCTGGACTCGGTTCGTAGTCAAAAAGAACCAAATCGTCGACTGTCCGGATGCGGAAGCCCTTGCGGCTTTCAGACACGGCGTCTGAGACGAATGGCTTGCACGCCACCTTGGCCAAGAAGGACCTAAATCCATGACAGCCCTCACTGCTCTAATGACCCGCTTTTGCGCGGGCGAAGACAGCTGGCTTGCTCGTAGAAGCAATAGCACCAGCAACCAGGGCACCTCCGAAATCCGAGACGGCAACGGCAAGCCACGAGGAAGCAGAAACAACAGTCGCGATGACAATGCAAGATCAGGTGACACGGCGGTCAAAGCCGGATTCAGCAACCCCAAGCCCGGTCAGCGGAAGAAGCCATTCAAGGTGAATTGAGATGAACCATCCAACCTAGACAGGATATTGGGCCGACCACGCCTGATTCATGGCTACCTCGATAAACCAGCTAATCATACCAATAGAAACTGCTGGGTCTTTAAGCAGGCCGGCAAGCTCAACGCCGAACACATGGGGAGGAGGCCGCCAAGCGACAGGGATGATGGAAAGTTTCAGCAACGAAACACCGGGGGTCAGAAGCAATCTCCACCCGAGATTCATCTACTCATAGAACGGAAATAGCAACCCGGCTTGCGCCGCCCAGTCCACACACCTACCAAATTTGTACCGCGCATACATCATTAAGGACTCAAGATACCATGGGCATTGGTGGAAGCACAATACAGATAAGCCTGCAAGCACTCCAGTAACTTTCTTTCATTGCTTATTTTTTATTTCTTCCTTAGCTATCCTTTAAAAACAGGCGACGAACAGGATAACATCTGAAACTGGCTCTATCGGAGTCCGGATCCGTACACTCACCCAAGGGGCTATTTCCATCAAGGATTCCCCCCACCGAGGACTGGCGGCGCAGACGTGCGACTGGAGGTCCAAAATAACTTTTTGTAGACCACACTCCCTATTTCTTGAGCCCGTACTATGCCTGTTCCTCCGCCTCCTACCCCGAGCATGTCAAATAGCCGGGCGGATGGCTTATATATATATATATATACCATAAGTAATCTTTGGCATATCGCTCAGTTACCATTAAACAATATCCGAACTAATAATCTATAATGTTTTCCTGAAAATATGGCTCCTACGGTTATTTCACAGAAACACCTTGGCATAACCTGCTAGGGGCTCGGTGTGGGAACAAATGAGTTGCTAGTAAAAGTCCGAACAACTCTATAGCATACTTCGACATTGCAAGTTTGGGCTTATATGCATCAGCTCTGAATCATTGTCTTGGGTCAATAGTTGGGTTGCCCGGTTCCTATGCTTGCTACCTTATGTTCCGCTCTATCGGCTAGCGTAGTAAAGGGAGAACTATTGCGATTGTGCCCTTGTATAAACCGGATGAGCACCTCAGTAGAGAAAGCCGAAAACTGACTGTCATGATGCGGCGCGAGCTGGTCAACCACTTGACGACTTATTGGAATCTTTAGTGATTCTCCGTGTCACACGAGGGATCTTTTCAGGTCAAATATGTAAGGCACCATACGCTGCATACATACCAGGGGCTATGTTGTAACCCCACCATAAAACTCATATGGCTAAGTGAAAGTGTTAACGCCTTATAGTCTGATTGCCTGGTTCGCCGCATTATCACCTCCTTCATGGACCAAGACGTTGGATAAAGAGTGATTAAATGCTTTTCCAAAGACCCCCATACTTCCTACGAGGGGGCTGAAGCTGACGACAGGAAAACTCTCAGATTATATCAAAATGACTGCACAGGTGGAATCCATGCTTTCAAGCAAAACATAAATAGATTAACTATAAATTTGCCTTTTACAATTTTCATACACCTCACTCGAACATTATTTCTTTTAAGCACTGACCCTCTACAAAGCGGGCGGCCTCTAGGACGTCTTCAAAATAATGCTTCGGTTCCGGACGGTCCTTGCCTTTGGGTGGACCCTTCGTTGCAACATCGATGGCCTTCATCTTCCCCTAGAACATCTTGACTCGGGCAAAAGCCATCCGTGCACCCTCAATGCATGTTGCCCGCTTCACAGCGTCGATACGTGGCACTGTGTCAACAAGCTTTTGCACCAAACCGAAATAGCTATTCGGAACAGGCTCGGTTGGCCACAACCGGATTACGACATCCTTCATGGCAGCGCCGGATATCCTATGAAGTTCAGCCCATTGGTACATCTGGTCATTGAGCAACAGAGGGCGCTTTGATGCGCCAAACTGTGACCAAAAATGCTTGTCCGTTGCATATCCATCTCGCGCTTGGTAATACTGCACCGCATCGGCAGAAATCTTCGCCAAGTCCAATAACTCGTCCGGAGAACTCCATACTTGGTTGAGCTGAGCATAGTTCGGTACACCGAACTTAGTTTGCAGCAGAAAGGGCTTTCCAGCTGCAATCTCCCTCGCCTATCGAACCTCCTCACAGGCTGCTCTGCATTTCGACCGCGCTTCACTCGCCTCTTGTAAGTCTTTAATCTCCGCCACCATGTAGCTTGTTCGGCTTTTAATTTAGCCGATGCCTTTTCAACAGCAGCATTGCTACGTCGGGCCTGCTCCTTGGCCCGGGCCAGCTCCGCTTGAAGAACTTCAACGGCGGCAGCACCATCTGCAGCCAAATCTCATCATCATGCTTATACCACGAAAATGTATGAGGATTGCCCCGAATACATACCTTGCGACTCGTCTAGACGCATATTGATTAAAGCAAGATCATCCCCTGGCACATCAAGCTTTAGCTGCAAATGGGCAACCTCCATAGTCTGGGAAATGGCCAAGGGGGAAGCAACCTGTGTCCAAAGATCATCCGGTGAGTCCTCAAACAATCCTTTTTGATCCTCCGTTTGCTTCCCGGTGGAAGCCGACCCGAGTATCAGGGGCTACTACCTTTACACAGGCGCATCTTTGCACATGAAACATAGTGTCGGTGTCAAAACCGACGGATCTCGGGTAGGGGGTCCCGAACTGTGCGTCTAAGGCGGATGGTAACAGGAGGCAGGGGACACGATGTTTACCCAGGTTCGGTCTGTCTTGATGGAGGTAATACCCTACGTCTTGCTTGATTGTTCTTGATGATATGAGTATTACAAGAGTTGAACTACCACGAGATCGTAGAGGCTAAACCCTAGAAGCTAGCCTATGGTATAATTGTATGCTGTCCTACGGACTAAACCCCCTGGTTTATATAGACACCGGACGGGGCTAGGGTTACCTAGAGTCGGTTACAAGGGAGGAGATCTACATATCCGTATTGCCAAGCTTGCCTTCTATGCCAAGGAAAGTCCCATCCGGACACGGGACGAAGTCTTCAATCTTGTATCTTCATAGTCCAACAGTCCGACCAAAGGATATAGTCCGGCTGTCCGGAGACCCCCTAATCCAGGACTCCCTCAGTAGCCCCTGAAACAGGCTTCAATGACAATGAGTCTGGCGCGCAGTTTTTTCTTCGGCATTGCAAGGTCGGTTCCTCCTCTGAATACACCAAAGAAGATTTTGGACCCAAGGATAGTGTCCGACTCTACAAAACAAGTTCCACATACCACCGTAGAGAGAATAATATTTCCACAAATCCAATCTGCTGACATGTTTGACAACATGACATCATGTCATGACCGGTCATTATTGGAACCGTTTTTCTCAACCAGCACCGCATATATCGCGGGGCGGCTTTCCTGACACGTCTTTTCAAAGCAGAGATCGTGTTCCGCTTATTATGGTATTCTCATCAATACGGTCGTGGGTAACCCAAACGCGCCATCAATTATGGCGCGTGGGAAATAAGCGATTTTACCAGGCAAGTGGGGAGGCACATCGCCTCTTCCACCCTTATAAAGGGACAAGGATTCACCACTTTTACCCATGCCTTCTACCTCCATGCTTATCCATTCCCACGCACTCGAGCTCTAGCACCCAAGTTCGCGTTCTTCTTCTCAAACCACTCCAAGCATGTCCAGAGCAGGAGGCAAGTGGATGGTCTCCTCCGTCACGAAGGAGCACATCGCAAAGTTACGTTTAGCCGGATATCTGGCCGTGGATATCGCGCAAAGGCTGCCAGATGCGGGGCAGATCATCCCTATGCCCGAACCCCATGAGAGGGTAGTTTTTCTTACCCATTTCGTCCGCGGACTGGGATTTCCCCTCCACCCGTTTGTCCGTGGGCTCATGTTCTACTACGGGCTGGATTTTCATGATCTGGCCCCCAACTTCATCCTCAACGTCTCGGCGTTTATCGTCCTGTGCGAGGCCATCCTCCGCATCAAGACCCACTTCGGCTTATGGCTCAAAACCTCCAATGTTAAACCGAAGGTGGTGGTCGGCCAGCAAGCAGAGTACGGAGGCGTCATGGTGGGCAAAATGCCTAACGTCACCTGGCTCGAGGGCACCTATGTGGATACCATAAAGGGGTGGCAATCGGGGTGGTTCTACATCACCGAGCCGCGTGACACCAACTGGGTGGCGGCTCCCAAATTTTGATCCGGAATCCCCACGCGGCTCACCTCCTGGAAAGAGAAGGGTCTGTCCTGGGGTTCTTCGGTAGAGCTGGCCGGACTCCAGACCTGTATCAGGAACATGACAAGCAAGAAAATCAGGCTCGTCAACATGGTCTAGGTCATGCTCTTCGGCCGGATCCTCCCGTGCCAATGATGGACATTCAATTTGTGGGTGTTCGACCTGGCCAAGCACCAGACGCTGCGAGAGCTCTATGACACGGCGCACGAGGACGTCTCGAGGGTGCTGTTCAAGGGCGTCGAGGTACCTCCTTCCCTCACCGAGGACCATGGACTCAGCGGAAAGCGCTGTGCCAATCCGATAAGTTTTTAAATCTCACAGGGTATTTGTTTGCCCCAGTTAAATCATGTGCGGGATCTAAGTTTTCATGTCATTAAATGGACTGGATAAAGAGAGCGGAGCAGCTTGATTGCCCAGCCCCCCTGCCTGAAGATCCTGCAGATACTCTCCTGACGGAGATGCTGGCTCCGGCACCTTACGAGGACCCGGTGAAGAAGACCAAGAAGAAGGCCACGGGGACCCGAAAGGGTCTCCGGTGCAAGGTTGTATCGGGCTCATCGTCCGATGACTCTGACGCGCACTCCAGCCACGAAAATGAGGAGGAGGAGGAGGAATGTTCTCCCCCCCAGCCGGGGGAGACATGAAAAGGAAGGCTGACCCAACTGGGGAGGCTGAAGGGTCCAAGAAGGGAAGGACCCTCCATCCGGACTGCTCCACGATGGCCGCCCACAGCGACGACGAGTGGTTCCCCAGGGACAAGCCCCTGGTGAAGTTGCAAGTATCTGGATACCATAGTAATTCATGGTATGTTTTATTGCACTGCTTCTCCTTACGCGGAATATGATTATGCACCCCATCCTGAGCCCGTATCGACATGTCTTCGTCGGACGGTTCTTTGGACTCGTCAGATATGAACAACGATTCACTTCCGACCGACTCCACCCCTTGCCCTACGGACAACGTCGAGGTGTTGTCTCAAAAGGCACCGAGCCAAGGGGAGGTAGTCCTGGGGGCGCCTTGAGGCGACCTTGCGGACCCTGGGCACAAAGGGAGCAAAATTCCCACGGGCTCCAAGTTCGTCCCCCAGACTCGCTTGAAGGTGTCCGGGGGCTGTATCGGTGAATTAGTGGTTTGCCTTAAAAGGTTGTTTTGTGCTTCTGCTGCAAGGGCCGTAGTGTGCTCTTCCGTGCGGCGTGAGCGTTCTGTGTTTCCATTCACTGTTATGACCCCCCTAGGTCCTGGCATTTTGAGAATGAGGTTTGCGTACTGCGGTACCGCATTGAATGTTGCGAATGCGGTTCGCCCGAGCAGTGTGTGATAGCCACTGCGAAACGGGACGATATCAAAGATTAACTCCTCGCTTCAGAAGTTGTCCAGAGATCTGAAGACCACTTCCAGTGTGATTGAGCCCATGCAATGGGCCACTACACCTGGGATGACGCCCTTAAAGGTTGTTTTTGTGGGTTCGATCCTCGAGGGATCTTTTCCCATTTTTCGCATTGTATCCTGATAAAGCAGGTTCAGGCTGCTGCCGCCGTCCATAAGGATTCGAGTGAGTTGAAATCCGTCGGTGGTCGGGTCTAGGACCAGTGCGGCGGATCTGCCATGATGGATACTAGTGGGGTGGTCCCTGCGATCAAAGGTGATCGGACAAGCGGACCATGGGTTGAACTTTGGGGCGACGGGCTCCATCGCATAGACGACCCTTAGTGCATGCTTCCGTTCCCTCTTGGGAATGTGGGTTGCGTATATCATGTTCACCGTCTTCACTTGTGGGGGGAACCCCTTCCGTCCTCCCGTGTTCGGCGGCCGGGGCTCCTCATCATCATCACTATGCAGCCCCTTGTCCTTGTTTTCGGTATTTAACTTGTCGGCCTACTTGAACACCCAGCATTCTCTGTTGATGTGATTAGCTAGCTTCTCAGGGGTGCCGTGGATTTGACACGAGCGATCTAGTATGTGATACAAATTGGAGGGGGTCGGATTACTTCTTTTGAATGGCTTTTTCCGCTGACCGGATCTACAGCCTCTGAATCCGGCCTTGACTGTTGTATCATCGGTGATCGCCGTTGTTGCGGCGCTTTGGTCTGTTACGACGTGGTCTACCGTTGGCATCTTTGTTATCCGAAGTGCCCGCATTCCTTGATGTGTTGTTGCTGCGAGCCAGCCAGCTATCCTCGCCCGCGCAAAAGCGGGTCATGAGTGTCGTAAGGGCTGCCATAGACTTTGGCTTCTCCTGGCCGAGGTGGCGGGCAAGCCACTCGTCATGGATGTTATGCTTGAATGCCGCTAGGTCCTCTGCATCCGGACAGTCGACAATTTGGTTTTTCTTAGTTAGGAGCCGTGTCCAGAATTGCCTGGCCAATTCCCCTGGCTGCTGAGTTATATGGCTCAAGTCATCAGCATCCAGTGGTCGCACATAAGTGCCCAGGAAGTTGTCAAGGAATGCGTCTTCCAAATCCTCCCAACTGCCGACGGAGTCTGCTGGCAAGCTATTCAGCTAATGTCGAGCTGGTCCTTTTAGTTTTAGTGGGAGGTATTTGATGGCATGTAGATCATCACTGCGAGCCATGTGGATGTGAAGGAGGAAATCCTCAATACATACATCGGGATCTGTTGTACCATCATACGATTCAATATTTACGGGTTTAAAACCCTCCAGGAATTCGTGATCCATAACTTCATCAGTGAAGCATAGGGGGTGTGTGGAGCCTCTGTGCCAGGCGATTTCACGACGCAGTTCATATGAGTCTTGTCTGCTGTATTCGGCCTGGCCGTATTTACCTTTAGTGTATCCGGCGCGACGGTCATCGTCCCGCGTTGGCGCGCGCCCCTGTGACCCGTATATTGATCTTGCAAGTTTTTCCCTCTTGTCCAATACGACTCGCAGGCCCCGTGTGTTGCCCCGGGACTTGGTATTTTTGATTGAGTGGCGGCGGGGTGCAGGCTGAACTTCAGGGTGAAACGCCTCTCTGGCTCAGCCACGCGGTGGCCGGTCAGCTGCATCGTACACTAGTGATGGATGTTTCAATGCTTCCTCCTCAAGGGGAGGTAGCAACCTGCGTTTTGGGTAACTCTTGGAGGGGCGCTCGAGTTCGTATTCCTCGGCAGCAAGGACTTCGGTCCATCTGTCTGCTAGAAAGTCTTGATCACCTTGAAGCTGTTGTTGCTTTTTCTTCTGGCTATTTGTTGTGGCCATAAGCCGGCGCTTGAAGCGCTCCTCCTCGACGGGATCCTCAGGCACGATAAATTCTTCATCGCCGAACCTCACCTCGTCTTCGGAGAGAGGCATGTAATTGTCCTGCTCCGGTTCTCCATCTGTTGCCTGCTCTGGAGGGCTAGCTTGTTCATCCTCCCGCTCTACATTGTGCTGGAGGGGGTTGTGGATGTCTTTGGCACTATCGGGAGTGTTATTGTCTCTTGTGCCGGTATCACTACTTTTGTTGTGGCGGGACTTAGAGCGGCGCCGCTGACGTCGGCGCTTGGGCTGCTTCTTGGAGGGGTCATCCTCCGCTGTTTCGTCATCATTGCCTTCTTTGGGGGTATCCACCATGTATATATCCTATGATGAGGCGGCGGTCCAGCGCCCTATGGGCGGTGGTTCCTGTTCGTCTCCTACATCGTTGTCCATACCATCGATGTCTTCGGAGTCAAAGTCGAGCATGTCGGTTAAATCGTCGACAGTGGCTACTAAATTGGTGGTGGGTGGTCAGCGAATTTCTTCGTGATCCACATCCCATTCTAGCCGGACATAGTTCGGCCGAGGTTCTCCTGAAAAGGAGAGAGACCTTAATGAATTTAGCACATCGACGAAAGGCGAGTGCTGAAAGATATCCGCGGAGGTGAACTCCATGATCAAAGTGCATCTGCCAATGGGTGGAGTCCAGAGCTGGCGGCAGGTACTGGATCTCGTTCCAGTCGATGAGGAAGTCGGCCAGTGCTTGGGACTTGATGGTCTTGCATGGCTGGTAGAAGATGGTGTAGGGGGGCAGCTCGATCGCCCACTTGGCCAGCCGGCCTGATGCATCTCAGTTGCCTATGATCTCAGCAAGCAGGGTAGTGCAAATGACCGTGATGGAGTGCTCTTGGAAATATTGCTTGAGTTTCTTGGCGGCAAAGTACACGTCGTAGCACATCTTCCGATATTGGGGGTAATTCTGCTTGGAGGCCGACAGCACCTCGCTCAAGTAAACGACCTTTGGACCAGCTACGCCCTGCCGTCTTCTAGGCTCTCTACCACAATGACAGTGCTGACCACCCGGCTGGTGGCAGCGATGTAGAGGAATATGGGCTCATTAGCAGCCGGAGCCGCTAGGACAGACGGCGTAGTCAGCATTTTCTTGAGCTGGAGGAAGGCCTCGTCTGCCTTTTCGTCCCACTCGAAGTGAGTAGTTTTCTTCATTAACTGGCACAGGGGAAGAGCCTTCTTGCCAACCGACTAATGAAGCGGCTGATGGATGCCAAGCAGCCGCTAAACTTATGGACGTCTCGCACTCGGGTGGGCCTCTCCGTCCTCTCAATGGCCTTGATCTTCATAGGGTTTCACTCGATGCTGCGTTCTGAGACAAGGAAGCCAAGGAGCTAGTCGGCTGGAACTCCGAAGACACACTTCTCTGGGTTGAGCTTGATTTGAAAACGGTGTAGATTGTCAAAAGTCTCCTTGAGATCTTCTAGGATGGTGGCACGTTTCTCCGTCTTCACCACAATATAGTCTACATAGACATTGGCATTTCTATCGAGTTGCATGAGGAGGCGCTTCTGCATGCAATGCTGAAAAGTGGAACCGGCATTTCTCAAGCCGAATGTCATGGTCAGGTAGTAGAAGGCTCCGAATGCTGTGATGAAGGCGGTTGTCGGGGTCAAAACCGGCGAATCTCGGGTAGGGGGTCCCGAACTGTGCATCTAGGCGGATGGTAACAGGAGACAAGGGACACAATGTTTTTACCCAGGTTCGGGCCCTCTCGATGGAGGTAAAACCCTACTCCCGCTTGATTAATATTGATGATATGGGTAGTACAAGAGTAGATCTACCACTAGATCAAAGAGGCTAACCCTAGAAGCTAGCCTATGGTATGATGGTTGTTCGTCCAATGGACTAAAACCCTCCTGTTTATATAGACACCGGAGAGGGCTAGGGTTACATAGAGTCGGTTACAATGGGAGGAGATCTACATATCCGTATTGCCAAGTTTGCCTTCCACGCCAAGGAAAGTCCCATCCGGATAGGGGATGAAGTCTTTAATCTTGTATCTTCATGGTCCAAGAGTCCGGCCAAAGGTTATAGTCCGGCTATCCGGACACCCCCTAATCCAGGACTCCCTCAGTAGCCCCCGAACCAGGCTTCAATGACGATGAGTCCGGCGCGCAGATTGTCTTCGGCATTGCAAGGCGGGTTCCTCTCCAAATTTTGTGTACCTATTTAAATAGTGTCCGACTTCTTGTGAATGTTGCGCTCCTTGGCTTCCATGCCCAATAATGGCCACTTTCCACGTGTCGAGCGAATGTGAAGAGCCAGGGTGTTTTTACATTTACCCCCTAGCTGTGTGAATGTTCTACCTATTAAAGAGACAAGGATTCAGATCCAAATCACACCATCCTCCCTTGGCGAGCCTTCATCGGAGCGCATCTGACAGAGATCCATTCCATCATGGCCGGTCGACGCAGCTCCTCCTCTCGCTCCCCTAGCCCCAAGCCTGGATATTGGGAGAGATGTTCCGTCCCACACAGCAAATTAGTGATGCTTCAGACCAAGGGATTTCTTCCCCCAGCATACATGGTCCCGGTACGAGCCGGGCTCGCCACCTATAATGGCGAAGAGCAAGCGGAGAGCCTTCCCAATCCCTCCAAGGGAGAGCGGGTATGCCTTGTCCCTCATTTGGTAAGAGGGCCCAGATTTCCAATTCATCCGTTTCTCCGGGGGCTACTGGAGTTCTACGGCCTCCAGTTGCACAACCTTACGCCTGCCTCCATATTGCATATCACGGGCTTCGTAGCCCTTTGCGAGCTCTTTTGGGCTGTGAGGCTCATTTCGCGCTGTGGAAGAAGTTGTCCTGCCTTGTGCCCCGTTCTCAGGAGGGGTCAATATATCAAGTGGGTGGAGCCGAAGTGTGGCGTATTGCCGGGACCGGATATCTATCCGGAACTACATCCAAAGACTGGCCTTCAGAATGGTTTTATATAGAAGACGTCCCCTCCCGGACCCTATTCGAATCGGCCTCCCTGAGTTCGACAACGCTCCTTTGAAGAAGCGCCGGAGCTAGCACCCACGGAGCCCCCAGGAGGAAGATGACAGGGATGTTCTTTACCTAATGAGCCGGATAAGATTGTTAGCTCGATCCGGATTGACCATGATCCAGGTCATGGACACATGTATTATGCGGGGGGTGCAGCCGCTTCAGTATAGAGGCCACCCCATGTGGGATTTCAACGGGGAGGATGACGCCACCCGCTACGGCCGTAAAGGGCCGGAATCGGTTGCTGCTCTAATAAAGATCTTATCCACTTTGTACAAGGGAGAAGAGGAGGAATTCCTCCGCGTCAAACCGCAGGGCGGATTTTCTATGTACAATCCTCCGAGCTGGGTAAGCGGACACTTTTTCTCGCCCATCCGTTTCATATTCCCATAGTTAAGTATTCAGTCTAGCAATTTCAATGCAGGAGCTGCGCCAGACTGTAAGGGAGATAAATAGCCCTCCTCCACAAACTGACGACCCGGAACGGTCCCTTGACCCGGCCTCCCAAGAGGATCCGGACATATCTATGGAGCTGATCGATGGGGTATTTTACCAATTGAGCAATGACACCACTTTGGTGGCCATTACGGCCGATTACTCTGGGCTACATCCAGCCTCACAGGTAATTGAGACCGAAGTCCCATTACTTAGAAAAGGGATCCGTCCTTGCGTGTTTTTGATTACCGTATAACAACCGTGTTTGCAGGTGAGGTCCTCGAGGCGGAAGGCCGAGCCTGCGGCGACTAGCCAACAAGGGGCCGCGAGGCCACGCAGGCTGAAAAGACACGTAGTCCAGATTGAGACACCAGCATAGCGGTACGGTGCGCCGTCTTTATTCCAAGACATTATTCTCGGAGGCATACTAATGCCCATGCCTTCTTTTTAGGAAAAAGAGCGCTCGCCGGACTATATCCGGAGAGGCTACTAATCGCGCCTCCACTAGCCAGGTTCCAAGGCCGGATTCGAAGGCGGGCATGAATACGAGGCGTGCGCCGGGCGCTCCTCCGACAGAGGATGCGGATAGACTGTCCGCCACCAGTTCCGAGGTGGAAAGTGCCATGAACCACAGGCGTCGCCGGACTATTCTTCGTGACGCTTGTTTCTCCCAAGAGGCATTGGATGCTTTCAACTCAGGAGATGCGTACCTCCGTGCTGCTCAAAATGGTCTAGCCAGAGCCACGGAGCAGTATGTAAAAGACATACGGGTGAGAAAATTTGGTGATTATATATACCAGTAGCCCCTGAGACTTGAAACAGTTAGAATAACTGATTTAGGGATCATTTGTTATGCAGGTTCTTACAGAAAAGAATACCCAACTATCCCAGGAGCTGGAAGAGTGCAAAGCCCAACTTCAGGCCGCACTAGCCGCAGCGGGGGAGCCCAAAGGGACCCCCTCTGGTAATATATCCTTCAAATGATAAGTATCATATAAAGTGCAGCGTATATGCAGATCTGACGGTAAAATTGCAGATGACGCTAGAGTAAATCCGGATAAGCAACAACTCCTACGCTAGCTAAAGGCCGGTGAGAGCGTGGTTATGAGGGTGAGGCAGGAGAAGAATGATCTCCTAGATGCCAACACCAAGCTGGGCGTGGAACTAAAGGATGTTCGTGCCCAACTGTCAGACTTCGTTAAGGAGAATTGGCGGCTTCGGCGCGGCATATTTAGTAAGTGCTTGAACGAACTTTGAAAAAGAGTTCGGCGAGGAAGTTGGCTGACAGAGTTATGTTTGTAGGTATGCTAACAGGTCGTCCTGCAGAGGAAATGCCCGGTTCTACGGGTGACCTTCTTCCCGAACTCTCACAACTGCACGAACGAGTTTGGCAGGTGATGCAAGGCGTCGCCCAGGCCTTGTGGCCATCCGTCTCCATGCCCGAAGGCCTTGGAGAGCTTGCAGAGAAGCTGAAGGGAGCGCGGCGGCACTTCCGATTATGGAAGATATCGGCCTGCCGTCAGGGCGCAGGGAAGCCTGGGCCATGGTGAAGACGCGGTACACGAAGGCTGACCCAAACCACATGGCCGAGGTGAGACCTGCGGGGCGCGATGGGAAGGAGATCCCTGTGAGCTTAGTGTACGGTCAAGTAGAATTGGCTGCAAAGTATTCCCAACAGGACTGTAAACTAGAAAGCCTGTTGGATGGTATTGAAGAGGAATTTAACCAGTCAAATTGACTATGTAATTGAAGGTGACATGTATAATGCCTTCCAGCCAGATTGTAGATCGTTTGTCATGGCGGACCTTTTCGCTTCAACCTCGGGACCTAACGGTCCAGAGTGTATCCGAATACCCTCTCGGTTATGTAAGAACCGGGGCATGCATGGAGACCAGGCGTAGGGGTCATTAGTGCTTAAACAGATTTAACACCCCGGATGTAATTTACCTTATATGTATCCCAACTCTTGCCGTTTCCGGCGCTAAGTTATTTTATTTTCCTCGTTGTCGGGTTTTTGTCTCCGTGTGTTGTTGTCTTTGTCATGCATCTCATATCATGTCATCATGTGCATTGCATTTGCTGAAGGGACCCCGACTGATAAGTCGAGATCACCGAATGCACGTGTACAGTGATCCCAGAGATCAATGCTCACAGAACACACAGAAGCTGAATAACAAGAGTCTTACATCCATACATGCCGTTTTACACAAGTAGGACCATTATGGTCAAGTCTTGAGTGTATCATCGCAGCGGAACTCTTCAATAACAACTTGGACCCATGCCATCTGCCTTAACCCTATAGGCATTCTGACTAGGAAGCGTCCTAGCTCGCATGTTCTTCACCAAGGTACTCTTCATTATATCTGTTCTTTCATGCCTGGCCAATAAAATAACCAGTGGCAAGCCAATGAGTACTTCAAATGTACTCGCAAGCAACCCATGTTTTGGTTCAAGATACAACAATGCATGATATAAGTAAATTTTTGTAGAAAGCTAGTTTTGAGTGCAATGACATGTTCAACAACTTGTAAGACATGCATCAGGAGAATTCAAGTAACCATGAGGACAGGTTACAGATATCAACATAAATAGAGTGGGCATCAACCCAACTCACTCAGGTCAAGTCCTTTGACTTGACCCAAGTAGATCTTCCCACTTATCCAAAGACACACACTGGTTTGTAAACATGTGGACGTGGCCCAAGAGCGGCTACCCAACTGTCCTTGACCGTGGACACGGCTATTCGAATAGTTTTACACTCTGCAGAGGTTGCACGCTTTACCCACAAGATCCGGGGAACTTCCGTGTCATCCACGACCCGCGGTACCTCAAATACCCGGGGTAAGCACCCAATCACTATCTTTCCCTAGACGACACTAACATGGAGTCCACTCGATTGGTGGTAACCCCCGTGCCCAACATTTCACAACTTAATATTGTGGAGCCTTGCTTCCATATTCATCACATACCACTAGCACGGGGTACCAACGGTGTGTCCGCTGCCCCAGAAAAATGTTCTTGGCCGCCCTACCTGGCACGACCCCATCCCGAGAGAGAGCACCAACTCTCCCCCGTCACTAGTAATGCGGGCTCCAAGCTAGTATCAGCTTAGGTAATCAATAATGACCTTTCCCATATAAGGGTAGAGTGGTTGCACATGTAAGGTTGGAATAACGGTCGCAACTTAAACCAATCCGTTTTTGAAAGCAACACACACACTTGCCTCGGTACACCACTTCGTCATCAAGTGGTTACCCATCTCATTATCTCCCTTGGGCATAAGTGGCACCCGACGGGGTTTTCAAAAAGTGCTTTGAAAATACTTTGTCTCCATCACCATGCATATTCCCGTCCCTTTTTGCGTAGCAACTACTTTAGCATCCTATCTACTCCGACCGGCATAACCCTCATAAGGAGGTAGGGTCATGCACAATGCAAGTATCAACGAGGAAGTAATAGAGGCAACCCATCAAAGTGGTTACCATCTCATCATGATTCCGATGCAACACTAATAGAGTGCTATATGACATGCATAAAAAGGGTTTCATAGACATGGTCAAAGGGATGCTTGCCTGTTTTAACAAAGTCTTCCAGGTCTTCAAATATCTCTGGTCCAACTCCGAGCATTTCGTCTACTTCATCAACTATCGTCGAAAACAACCATAATAAGCAACACGACCAGGCAAAAATAAAAGTGCTCTAAAAAATGTGAGTTGGACTTTTTTAGGATGCCTGTGATCATATGAGGAATGTCCAAGGTGATTTCATTGGAAGTGGATCAATGGATATTTCTAAACATTTCGATATGATGGAACAAGGGATTTAATGGATCTGCAAGTTGTCTATAGAATGCCTTTTTATAAAAATGAGTAAAATTACCCATTAAATCAGGCATGATTTAAGAAACATTTAGAAATTGGTTTCACTGGATATGGAGTGAAATGAATATAATATGGATTTTTGAAGTGGACTTATGTGGATAAATGACCTTTTTTAAGTGTCCAGTGAAAACCAAGAACAACAAAAATGTCCACTATGGCCCATTAATTAGGACTTGATTTATGGAGTCAGTAGAAATTTGATTCATCAAATTTGGACACTATTTGAATTCTCTAGAGAGTTTTGAAGCTATCTAGAAATGAAAAAGGAAAGGAAAAATGGCTTTACCCTTATCCAGCGCACTGGGCGTAGTTTAGTAGTGGGCCGACCCACTGGCTCACCCGCGCGGGTGAGGAGGGTGACGTCGGAGGCGCATTTCTCCCGGCCCGTCTCCACTTAAACAACGGGCCCCAGCCGCTAGGTCGCTGACGCGCGGGGCCCAGCACTCAGGCCATTGCCTACCTCCCGCTCAAACAGAGCAAAGGCAGGGGAGGGGAGGCCGATTGGGCGCCGGCGCTTTCCCGGGTAGCACGGGCCACCTCCGGCGGCGCCCGGCACACCGGCAGACTCAGCGCGATGAGGCGCACCTGTCCATGTGCTGCACACACACGCCGATGCTCGGAGTTGAGCAGGGCTTCGGGTCCAGCGGATGGCGGCGGCGGGCTTGGTGGCGGCGCCCGCTTTCGCTGCGGAGGAGGGGTCCTAGGGTGTTGGGGTGGTTCGTGGAGGCTTGGGGGTTCCGCGGACCGGTTCAGAGGAGGAAGGGAGGCCGGGGCGGCTCGAATTTGAGCGGGGTCCAAGGCGGCAATGGCGGCAAAGGAGGAGGGAGAAGGCACGGGAGGAGGAGTGGGTTGGTCCGGGGGTGCACAAGAGGGAGAGAGAGCACTTGGAGACGAGAGAAGGCTTGGGGGTGGCCTTATACGGGCGCGACCGGGTGGTGCCATAGGCGGGGCGCACAGCCACGACCCGTGGCGTTGCCAGAGGCCAAAAAAGGTGTTCTGGTGCGTGCCTGGGGTGCTCGTGGTCGTGGTCCAGGCCGAGAGGAGAGGAGAGAGGGAGCAGGGCGAGCTCCAGTAGGGCCCCGAGCTCGTGCGCCCACTAGCCGAGCTGGGCGGTGTCGGGCAAGCTCAGCAGGGTGAGAAGGAGAGAGGGGAAGGAGGGGGCCGACTAGCTAGCGTGCCGTGGACGTCGAGGCGACCTCGGGAGACATGGACCCGGCGCCCAAGGTCGTCGAGTGCCTCGGAATGGGCAAGCTATAGTGCGGGAGTGCACTGTAGCTTGCTCCAGAGCGCGTCCATGGCATGCCATGGCATTTTAATAGTGCCATGGGCATGTCTTATAGTGTCTGGGGTTTTGGGGGAGAGTAAACAAGGTAGGAGTGGCATTGGATGCCCTAGAGAGCCACAAGATGAGAGGGGAGGTGGAGAGAGCGGTGAACAGTGGTTGTCCAGAGGGGGAAAATGGGGTTTTACCCCATCAATCATGGAGCTTTGGAAGAGGGGGAGCTACTGGAGGTTGCTGGTGATCAGGTTCAGCTGTGGTAAAAACTTGTGCTCATGGAGATTAGTGGAAGTGGTCAAAATGATGATTTTGGAAAAATGGCAGAAGGTATTTGTTGTTGGTTTGGGCAAGAAAATTAATTCCACTTGCCATGAGAATTAACAGGATGTAATGGCACTTAGAAATAGTGTGTTCTACCAAATTTAAGCTCATTTGGGCAAAGTTGATAGTGCAACTTTTATAAACCCTAGAAATCAACAGAAATGGGTTTTCCAAGATCTAGTCATGCAAAACCATTCTCCTTGATGCACCACCTGGTGTAGTGTCATCATTTGGGGATTTGAACATGTCCACAAAAATTCAGATCGAAAGGACACACTTGGCAATGTAGAGTTGTTCAAATTTGGTTCTAGACAGGAAGGGTTTTGGGGCACTTTGATCAATATAACATTTTCTCCAACTTGTGCCATTTGGTCTAGATGAATGATTAGACCATTTGAGCATGTTCGCAAGGTTTGAGAACATTTGGACATGTTTGGCAATGTAAAGTTGCTCAAAATTCAAAATGGACAGAAATGGTTTTGAGGGGATTTCATGGGGTTATACTATTCTCCATGACATGATACTTGTCAAGATCATCAAACATGTCATATGTGACATGCTAGCATTTTCTTGGAATTTTTGGAGAATATTTCCTATGTAAATATTTCAAAAGCTTGAAATATCCAGAAAGGGTTTTTCAGGGATTTAACCAATATTTTCATCATGACCATGTGTTGAAACTGTTATATATGGACAATATATGTCCATTGAGTTTCCTTAGATTTTACCAAATATTTTTAAAGCATAAAAATAATTCTAACCTATTAAAGACCATTTCTGGCCTAAAGAAAAAGCCTTTAAATAAAATAGGTAAATAACTTTAAAATTATATTTTTGTGGTTTCTGTGTATCCTATATCTAATAGGAGTAAAATATATTTTTGGAAAGATTTTTACTGCCCTTAATTAAGTACTTGCAGTGCAAACCTCAATTCAGGGGTTTTTGGAAAACTAATTTTTAAAAATACTATTTGGCCAAATTATTTTTGTAAGAAAATACTATATTGCACTATACACATGGCATGATCATTGGGCAGAAGTTTGGAGCAAGGAGATGAAGTATGGGAGGGGGAGTTGTGTTGACTTTAAAGAGCACTTGAAAAACACAGAGAGAAAACTAACTCCAAATAAAAGCCAATTGATGCAAAAGTTTTTGTCAAACCACACTTTATCATGATTTATTAGCTTAAGTGTTGTGGCATGAAAATCAGGGTGTGACAGACCTACCCCCCATACAAGAATCTCGTCCCCGAGATTCCCAAACTAGGCATGGAAAGGAATACGAAAACTGGATCCGGTGTAGTCTTCTTGTCCTCATACCGCTTGTGCTTCCGAGTGGTGCTGCATTGAACCTTGAAGTACTCGATGGCGTGGCTTCCTGTATGACATCCTGCTTGATCCATATTGCCATTGGGGTCTTTCGCGTAAGTCATATTGGGCTGGAGGTCGATGGCTCGGTGATCGACGTCCTTGTAGGGATCGGGTTGGTTAGGATGTTGGAAGCACTTCCGAAGCTGTGACTCGTGGAAAATGTTGTGCACAGTGGGTGGCTCAGGTGGTAATTCTAGCTGGTAGCCGTCTTTTCTTCCTCTTGCAGTGATATTGGAGAAGGTCGATAAATCTTGGTGTGAGTTTCTCTTGACATGAAAATGCTTGGTTCTCTTTGAGAGAAGTGGCTCGCAGATACACCTGGTCTTCGACGAGAAAGTTCACTTCTGGACGATGGTGGTGGGTGTAGTTCTTCCTCCTTGGCATGGCGGTCTTCAAATGTTCCTTGACTACCTGAATGACTCTTCTTCCGTCTTCGTGTGGACAAGTAGGTCACCAAATGATGATGACAAATATCTTGTCTAAGTACTCCATGGAGACTTGTTCACGAGGTACATAAAGTAGGCAGGGGAGTGGTGGTGATCACGGTTGAGTGTTGGTCAGGGTCTACTTGACCTAGAGCCAAAGCTCATGGTCATAATCCGACCATGTTGTGGCTTGGTAGGGCTTAAGGGTTTCAAGGATCTAGTGTGCGAGTGAACATTTATCATCTTATCCTTGGGCACAGTTTCTGAGATGCCAATTGTTCTATCTAGTCCTCCAAACAGATCACCTTATACCGCTGAAAGCATCATTCCGTATAGGTCAACTCCAATCATCACTCATGCTATTCATATGCTCAAATTGGTCTTCCCTATGGCTTCGTAGTTTTGGTGCTATATCAGGATGCTAATGTGCTTGTTCACTATGTCCACTAGTTCCATAATGAACCCAGTGTAGTGCAAATTTACGGGGCTTAACAGGTTCTCTTCCAATTCTGTGGGTTAAGCACATGGTTAAGGATTCGAGCTGGGGTGTCTTGTGAAATCTCGAAGGGTCAAGGGATGGGTTCACAGTCTTGAGGGGTAAACATAATTCTACGTGGTTACACTTGGTCGAGGAGGCTGTAGCAAAAGTCTTCAGTGCTAGCTGGTTGCCAAAGTAGAATCCTTGGTGTATCTTGTCTTGTCGGTCTTCAGTTGAGCAGAGAGATGAGAGGGGGAAAGTAGCATAGAGGAGGGTGATGCCTAAAGGGGGTTCTATAGTGCAAGTGCAAACAACAAGTGCCGAAAGGGCCAAACACAGGAATTAAGATAAGTAATGTGATATAGTCACGTACTTGTTGCCTAGGGCAAAAAGGGCGACGGATATCAAAACACAAACAAATAAAAACAAGCAACACATAGTCATGGTTCTATTCGAACCATCATATGGACTCGACTGCGCATAGGGGGTACATGACTCATCCTACCCTAGGGGTTCTCAGACTAAGTAGTCATGCTTTACTTTGTGCCTCGTGCCTCGTGCAGTCTTTTGGGTTTTCCTCAGGTGTTGCTATGTCTCTTGTAGTTGTTTGATGAAACGATCTGGGTTAGGACTGAAGATTCTTCAACGACTTCTCGCCTGTTGAAGTGATGGGGTGAAGGTGGCTCCTTGTAGCAGGCATTGACTCGGTCTTCTGTTGTCTTCTTAATCATGATGATCCCTTTTTGTCTTCTAAGGCATCGATGGTACCAAGTAGGTAATCCTTTATGCAATTACATTAACAAGGCATACTAGAGGTCCAACATGTCGGTTACGTTGATGGAAACATCGACACCAAGAGCGGGGGATGAGGAGAACCGTTTCCTGCTCACTATAGTGAGACGGACCAAATGGCTAGGTTCTCATCCACCGGTGGTTGCCGATGCAACAACGGTAAGGACATGGTTACTCTATTGGCGAGGTATATCATGATCTTGCATTTCTTATGCCCCGATCATCATTGGCTAAGGTTGCATCATCTTGGAGCAGTGTCAAGGGTGTCACCATCTTATGGGTCTTCATGTCCTCATTCCTCGAGGATGTATCCTCTGTTGGTGTCGCCAATCTTGTGTTCGTAAGATGTGGGTGAATGTCTGACATGGCATCCTCCTTCTAGAATATCCACGAGGGTTTCAAGGAATCTAGTGGTCAGGGGCATAAGGGTTCTAGCGACCAAAAGTTTTGAAGGGGAGAAGAGGTCAATAAGGAAAGTATACCTTGAAGAAAAACTGAGAAGTGGAAGAGAAGTATAGACAGTTTTTGAAAACTAGCGATAGTTTTGAAAATAGTTTTACCCTAACTAATGGCCATGCTAACTAAGGCTTCCTACAGTCAGGATGGCTCTAATACCAGCTCTGTGGGGACCCTGACTTATAAGTCGAGATCACCGAATGCACGTGTATAGTGATCCCAGAGATCAATGCTCACTGAACACATAGAAGCTGAATAACAAGAGTCTTACATCCATACATACCGTTTTACACAAGTAGGACCATTATGGTCAAGTATTGAGTGTATCATCGCAGCGGAACTCTTCAATAACAGCTTGGACCCATGCCATGCCTTAACCCTACAGGCATTCTGACTGGGAAGCATCCTAGCTCGCATGTTCATCACCAAGGTACTCTTCATTATATCCTGTTCTTTCATGCCTGGCCAATAAAATAACTAGTGGCAAGCCAATGAGTACTTCAAATGTACTCGCAAGCAACCCATGTTTTGGTTCAAGATACAACAATGCATGATATAGGTAAATTTTTGCAGAAAGCTAGTTTTGAGTGCAATGACATGTTCAACAACTTGTAAGACATGCATCAGGAGAATTCAAGTAACCATGAGGACAGGTTACAGATATCAACATAAATAGAGTGGGCATCAACCCAACTCAATCATGTCAAGTCCTTTGACTTGACCCAAGTAGATCTTCCCACTTACCCAAACACACACACTGGTTTGTAAACAGGTGGACGTAGCCCAAGGGTGGTTACCCAACTGTCCTTGACCGTGGACACGGCTATTCGAATAGTTTTACACTCTGCAGAGGTTGCACACTTTACCCACAAGATCCGGGGAACTTCCGTGTCATCCACGACCCGCGGTACCTCAAATACCCGGGGTAAGCACCCGATCACTATCTTTCCCTAGACGACACTAACATGGAGTCCACTAGATTGGTAGTAACCCCCGTGCCCAACATTTCACAACTTAAAATTGTGGAGCCTTGCTCCCATATTCATCACATACCACTGGCACGGGGTACCAACGGTGTGTCCGGTGCCCCATAAAAATGTTCTTGGCCGCCCTATCTGGCACGACCCCGTCCCGAGAGAGAGCACCGACTCTCCCTCGTCACTAGTAATGCGGGCTCCAAGCTAGTATCGGCCTAGGTAATCAATAATGCCCTTTCCCATATAAGGGTAGAGTGGTTGTGCATGTATGGTTGGAATAACGTGCGCAACTTAAACCAATCCGTTTTTGAAAGCAACACACACACTTGCCTCGGTACACCCCTTCGTCATCAAGCGGTTACCCATCTCATTATCTCCCTTGGGCATAAGTGGCACCCGACAGGGTTTTCGAAAAGTCCTTTGAAAATACTTTGTCTCCATCACCATGCATATTCCCATCCCTTTTTGCGTAGCAACTACTTTAGCATCCTATCTACTCTGACCGGCATAACCCTCATAAGGAGGTAGGGTCATGCACAATGAAAGTATCAACGAGGAAGCAATAGAGGCAACCCATCAAAGTGGTTACCATCTCATCATGATTCCGATGCAACACTAATAAAGTGCTATATGACATGCATAAAAAGGGTTTCATAGACATGGTCAAAGGGCTGCTTGCCTGTTTTAACAAAGTCTTCGAGGTCTTCAGATATCTCTGGTCCAACTCCGAGCATTTCGTCTACTTAGTCAACTATCGTCGAAAATAACCATAATAAGCAACACGACCAGGCAAAAATAAAAGTGCTCTAAAAATGTGAGTTGGACTTTTCTAGGATGCCTGTGATCATAAGAGGAATGACCAAGGTGGTTTTCATTGGAAGTGGATCAATGGATATTTCTAAACATTTCGATATGATGGACCAAGGGATTTAATGGATCTGCAAGTTGTCTACAGAATTCCTTTTTATAAAAATGAGTAAAATTACCCATTAAATCAGGCATGATTTAAGAAACATTTAGAAATTGGTTTCACTGGATTTGGAGTTGAAATGAATATAATATGGATTTTTGAAGTGGACTTTTGTGGATAAATGAACTTTTTTTAAGTGTCCAGTGAAAACCAAGAACAACAAAAATGTCCACTGTGGCCCATTAATTAGGACTTGATTTATGGAGTCAGTAGAAATTCTATTCATCGAATTTGGACACTATTTGAATCTAGAGAGTTTTGAAGCTATCTAGAAAAGAAAAAGGAAAGGAAAAGGGGCTTTACCCTTATCCAGCGCACTGGGCGCAGTTTAGCAGTGGGCCGGCCCACTGGCTCAGCCGCGCGGGTGAGGAGGGTGACATCGGAGGCGCATTTCTCCCGGCCCATATCCACATAAATGGTGGGCCCCAGCCGCTGGGTTGCTGACGCGCGGGGCCAAGCGCTCAGGCAATAGCCTACCTCCCGCTCGAACAGAGCAAAGGCAGGGGAGGGGAGGACGAGTGGGCGCCGGCGCTCTCCCGGGTAGCACGGGCCACCTCCGGCGGCGCCCGGCACACCTGCGGACTCAACGCGACGAGGCGCACCTGTCCATGTGCTGCACACACACGGCGATGCTCGGAGTTGAGCAGGGCTTCGTGTCCAGTGGATGGCAGCGGTGGGCTTGGTGGCGGCGCCCGCTTTGGCTGCGGAGGAGGTGTCCTAGGTTGTTGGGGTGGTTCGTGGACGCTGCCCACGGACCTGTTCAGAGGAGGAAGGGAGGCCGGTGCGGCTCGTATTTGAGCGGGGGTCCGAGGCGGCAATGGCGGCAAAGGAAGAGGGAGAAGGCACGGGAGGAGGAGTGGGTTGGTCCAGGGGTGCACGGGAGGGGGAGAGAGCAGTTGGAGACGAGAGAAGGCTCGGGGGTGGCATTATACGGGCGCGGCCGTGAGGTGCCGTAGGAGGGGCGCACGACCATGACCCGTGGCGTTGCCAGAGGCCAAAAGGGTGTTCTGGTGCGTGCCTGGGGTGCTCGTGGTCGTGGTCCAGGCCGAGAGGAGAGGAGAGAGGGAGCAGGGCGAGCTCCAGGTGGTCCCCGAGCTCGTGCGCCCAATGGCCGAGCTGGGCGGCGTTGGGAAAGCTCAGCAGGGTGAGAAGGAGAGAGGGGAAGGAGGGGGCTGACTTGCTAACGTGCCATGGATGTCGAGGGGACCTCGGGAGACACGGACCCGGCGCCCAAGGTCGTCGAGTGCCTCGGAACGGGCAAGCTACAGTGCGGGAGTGCACTGTAGCGTGCTCCAGAGCGCGTCCATGGCATGCCATGGCATTTTAATAGTGCCATGGGCATGTCTTATAGTGTCTGGGGGTTTTGGGGGAGAATAAACAAGGTAGGAGTGGCATTGGATGCCCTAGAGAGCCACTACATGAGAGGAGAGGTGGAGAGAGAGGTGAACAGTGGCTGTCCATAGGGGGAAAATGGGGTTTTACCCCATCAATCATGGAGCTTTGGAAGAGGGGGATCAGGTTCAGCTTTGGTAAAAACTTGTGCTCATTGAGATTAGTGGAAGAGGTCAAAATGATGATTTTGGAAAAATGGCAAAAGGTGTTTGTTGCTGGTTTGGGCAAGAAAATTAATTCCACTTGCCGTGAGAATTAACAGGATGGAATGGCACTTAGAAATAGTGTGTTCTACCAAATTTAAGCTCATTTGGGCAAAGTTGATAGTGCAACTTTTGTAAACCCTTGAAATCAACAGAAATGGGTTTTCCAAGATCTAGTCATGCAAAACTATTCTCCTTGATGCACCACTTGGTGTAGTGTCATCATTTGGGGATTTGAACATGTCCACAAAAATTCAGATCGAAAGGACACACTTGGCAATGTAGAGTTGTTCAAATTTGGTTCTAGACAGGAAGGGTTTTGGGGCACTTTGATCAATATAACATTTTCTCCAACTTGTGCCATTTGGTCTAGATGAATGATTAGACCATTTGAGCATGTTCACAAGGTTTGAGAACATTTGGACAGAAATGGTTTTGAAGGGATTTCATGGGGTTATACTATTCTCCATGACATGCTAGCATTTCCTTGGAATTTGTGGAGAATATTTCCTTTGTAAATATTTCAAAAGCTTGAAATATCCAGAAAGGGTTTTTGAGGGATTTAACCAATATTTTGATCATGACCATGTGTTGAAACTCTTATATATGGACAATATATGGCCCTTGAGTTTCCCTAGATTTTACCAAATATTTTTAAAGCATAAAAATAATTTTAACCTATTAAAGTCCATTTTTGGCCTAAAGAAAAAGCCTTTAAATAAAATAGGTATATAACTTTTAAAATTATATTTTTGTGATTTCTAGGTATCCTATATCTAATAGGAGTAAAATATATTTTTGGAAAGATTTTTACTGCCCTTAATTAAGTACTTGGAGTGCAAACCTCAATTCAGGGGTTTTTGGAAAACTAATTTTTAAAAATACTATTTGGCCAAATTATTTTTGTAAGAAAATACTATATTGTGCTATACACATGGCATGATCATTGGGCAGAAGTTTGGAGCAAGGAGATGAGGTATGGGAGGGCGAGTTGTGTTGACTTTAAAGAGCACTTGAAAAACACAGAGAGAAAACCAACTCCAAATAAAAGCCAATTGATGCAAAAGTTTTTGTCAAACCACACTTTATCATGATTTATTAGCTTAAGTGTTGTGGCATGAAAATCAGGGTGTGACATTTGCATACGTCTTCGTCTCATGCATCCGAGCATTTTCCCCGTTGTCCGTTTTGCAATCCGGCGCTCCTATGTCACCCGGTGCCCCTTTCTACCTCTTTTCATGTGCGGGTGTTAAACGTTTTCAGATTGGACCGAGACTTGCCATGCGGCCTTGGTTTACTACCGGTAGACCGCCTGTCAAGTTTCGTGCCATTTGGACTTCGTTTGATACTCCAATGGTTAACGTGGGACCAAGAAGGCCTCGTGTGTGTTGCAGACCAACACCCTTCCAATTTGGCCCAAAACCCACCAAAAACCCCTCCATCATCTAGAGCATTCGACCACGATCGCGTGGCCGAAAACCGCACTCCATTTGGAGCTTCTTAGCTCCCTCTACGCCTATATATAGACCCCTCATTCCAAATTCCGGATCCCCTCCCCCCTAAACCCTAGATTTTTCCCCGCGCCGTGCCGGACGTGTCCAGCACCGGCCGGACGCATCGCCTGCCGCCCATAGTGAGGCCGCCACCTGGACCTCCACCGCCCACCGTCGCGAGGCCCGGGGGAGCCCGCAGGGCCCTCCAGGCCCATCGCGCCGCGCCGCCCGCCTCGGTCGCCCCGACGCCGCCCCTCGCTCCGCCGCCGTCCCGTCCGCCGACCACCGTCGCGGCTACCGCCGGCGCCCGCCGCCCCGGCCACCGGTGGCCGCCGCCCTCGCGCCGTGCCGTTTGGCCTCCTCCTCGCCGCCGCCTCGACCTCGCCGTCGCCGGCAAGCCGCGCCGCTCCGGCCACCTCCAAGTCCGGCGTCATCCCCGTCTCTGACGAACCTTGGGAGTCGCGCCCTGCTACAGTACCGCCCGGCCAGATCCAGATCCAAAACACGAGGGTTGACTTTTTCCTCCCGAAACCCTAAAATTTTGCATTCTTATTGCATAATTACATCATTTCATCGCATTGCATCATTTTCATTTGAGCTCATCTTGATGCCTGAAATGCTGTTGGAAGAGGGCTATGTGATGAATTTGTCAGATCTGTTTCAGCAAATGGCATTTTGTCATTTTTGCCATGATTATTGTGTGCATGCTATGATCCTGAGCTCTACACGTGTTTTGATGAATGCCATGCCATCTTTACAGAGGTGCTTGCCATGTGTTTTTGTGATCTTTGTGGTGTCTAGCACAAGCTTGCAAAGCAGCGTAATTGGTAATGCTGATTTCAGGGACATAGAATTTCACTAAGTCCTTATCCTGATTTTGTTGTTATGCCATATGTTCATGTTGTTTCCCAGTGATCCATGCCTCTTTTGAGGATGATCAGTAAGGATGTTTTGTTAACATTGTGGGTATCTATCCATCCATGCCTTTGTTTGCAATTATGGAGCAACCTAGCTTGAGTCAATCGAGCTCTACTTTTTCTATAAAATGATCCTGGCAGATTGTTGGCATGTTTAGTGATTTTGCCGAGGATGTTGCTATTGATCCATGCATGCTATGTTGTTGTTCTTGCCATGTCTAGCTTCTATTCCAAGTCTCCTTGATGGGTGTATGCTTAGTTTGTCATGCCATGCTCTGTAGTGAGTGCATCGAGCTCATAAACATGCCTACTCGTTAACTGTTTTGCATGCTCCAGTTTTTCATTAAGTCTGAATCTGTTTATGTTTTTGCTATGTTCACATGTTTGCAATTGTATTTTCTGATCCCTTTTGGCTCAAGGTAACTAAGGTACTTTTGTTAAGTGCTTTGATTAGCTTCATGCCATGCCTTGCCTTGCCATGTTAAGTTCATGTAGCATGTAGTTTTCATGCTCTAAAGTTTGCTTCCTGATGATAAATTCCAGACTTGTGTTAATTTCACAAAGTCTGAAACTTGTTGTCATTTGCACTTTTGCCATGCTTGTTTGAACCTGTTAATTGATGAATTAGCCATAGCTCAATGTAAATCTTTTGTCAAGCATATTGTGTGGATCCCTTCCATGTATCTTGTTGTCATGTTTGATTGTTGTAGCATATTTTTCTTGATGCTTTTAGTTGGTCACTTGCTGATTATCGTAGACCAGTGCCATATTTGTTTTGCTTGCCATTTCCAAACCGTGCATCCAATTCCGGCGATCTTTATATTGATTTCAACTGAAATCACCTCACCTTTCCAGTGGAACTCTTGGATTTCCATGTTGAGGCCAGGTTCAATCATTCCTTTGCAAATCTTGCATATGCATCACATACCGCATCCCGCATATCATACCATGTTTGCATCATGTTGTTTGAGCATTGCACGTGGTTGATTGTGTTCCGTTTGCTTGTTGTTCTTGTTTGGGTAGAGCCGGGAGTCGAGTTTGTGAATGAGGAGACCGTTGAGTTCGCTTACGAGGATCAAGTCAACTCTGAGAACTTTTCAGGCAAGATGACCATACCCTCGAAATCACTTCTATCTTTGCTTGCTAGATGCTCGCTCTTTTGCTATGCCTATGCTACGATACCTACCACTTGCTTACCATGCCTCCCATATTGCTTTGTTAAACCTCTAACCCACAATGTCCTAGCAAACCGTTGTTTGGCTATGTTACCGCTTTGCTCATCCCCTCTTATAGCATTGCTAGTTGCAGGTGAAGATTGGAGATCGTTCCTTGTTGTAACATGTTTATTGTTGGGATATCACAATATTATCTTGTTTATCTTAATGCACCTATATATTTGGTAAAGGGTGGAAGGCTCGGCCTTATGCCTGGTGTTTTGTTCCACTCTTGCCGCCCTAGTTTCCGTCATATCGGTGTTTTGTTCCCGGATTTTGCGTTCCTTACACGGTTGGGTTTTAATGGGAACCCCTTGACAGTTTGCCTTGAATAAAAATCCTCCAGCAAGGCCCGACCTTGGTTTTACCATTTGCCACCTAGCCTTTTTCCCTTGAGTTTTGCGGACTCAAGGGTCATCTTTATTTTAAACCCCCCGGGCCAGTGCTTCTCTAAGTGTTGGTCCAACCCAAAGCACCATGCGGGGCCGTCCCTTGGCAACTTGGGTTACGTTGGCTCCCGTACACTTAGCTTATCCGGTGTGCCCTGAGAACGAGATATGTGCAGCTCCTATCAGGATTTGTCGGCACAATGGGTGGTCTTGTTGGACTTGTTTTACCATTGTCGAGGATGTCTTGTAACCGGGATGCCGAGTCTGATCGGATTGTCCTGGGAGAAGGAATATCGTTCGTTGACCATGAGAGCTTGTGATGGGCTAAGTTGTGACTCCCCTGCAGGGATTTGAACTTTCGAAAGCTGTGCCCGCGGTTATGGGCAGGTGGGAATTTGTTAATGTCCGGTTGTATATAACATGAAACTTAACTTAATTAAAATGCACCAACCGCATGTGTTACCGTGATGGTCTCTTCTCGGCGGAGTCTGGGAAGTGAACATAGTGTTGGAGTAATGCTTGACGTAGGTTGTTCTAGGATCACTTCTTGATCATAGTTGTTCGACCGTGCTTTTGCCTTCTCTTCTCGCTCTCTTCTGCGAATAAGTTAGCCACCATATATGCAAGTCGCTTGCTGCAGCTCCACATCATACCTTGTCTTACCTATAAGCTTAAATAGTCTTGATCGCGAGGGTGCGAGATTGCTGAGTCCCCGTGACTCACATATTACTTCCAAACCAAATGCAGGGACCGATGATACCGTTCCAGATGTTGTGCTTGAGCTCAAGTGGGAGTTCGATGAAGACTCTCGTCGTTACTATATGTCTTTCCCAGATGGTCAGTAGTGGTGCCCAGTTGGGGCGATCGGGGACCGTGTCGCATGTGGGAATTGATCTTTATTTTGGTACTGTAGTCGGACCATGAGTGTATTGGATGAATGTAATGTTATTCATGTATTTGTGTGACAAGGTGAGTGTAAGCCAACTATGTATCTTTTCCCCTTTTATTTATATACATGGGTTGTTGAGAAGATTACCTTACTTGCGACATTGCTTTCAATGCGGTTATGCCTCTACGTCGTGCTTCGACACGTAGGAGATATAGCCGCATCGAGGGCGTTACAAGTTGGTAATCAGAGCCTTCCCCGACCTTAGGAGCCCCCTGCTTGATCGAATCGTTGGCATTGTTGAGTCTAGAAAAATGTTTTGAGTCATTTAGGATTATATATATCGGAGAGTTTAGGAATTCTTTTTACTCCCCAGTCCCTTCGTCGCTCTGGTGAGGCATCCTGACGTAGAGTTTTGACTCTTCTCTTCTCAAATTTCACTAAAAAAAATTTAGGATCACGCGGGTATCTTGGAATCGTTCTGATGGTTTTGTGACGAGAACATTGTTCTTGGTGCCTCCTGTTGATGAAGCTATGTACCTAGGGTAGGGGCATGGACCTGTCCTAAGTACCCTACCCAAGGACATCCTTAGAAGAAGTCACCTTTCAATCGACTTGGAGGTATCCCACTCGACGGATTCAAGACACTCGACCACGAAGCAATCACTCGACCAATATCCAACCACTCGACTGCCAGGAGATCTAAAGTCACCCTGCACGCAAACGGTCGGTCATTAAGTAGCTTTTATGGTCATCATATCACTTTATTAGGGGCGCTACCAGTAACCCCCAGTCTTAATGTACTTTAAACCTTGCATTACTGAGGGCTGGATGGGCCTGGCGAACTCTATATAAGCCACCCCCCTCCTCAGTATCGAGGGTTGGCACCCCTGTTATTCATAGACACATAATTCAGTCGACCGCCTCCGGGCACCGAGACGTAGGGCTGTTACTTCCTCCAAGAAGCGCCTGAACTCGTAATCCTCGTGTGCTTACAACTCCTCCATAGCTAAGATCTAGCCTCTCCATACTTACCCCCCTACATCACTGTCAGAGTTAGAACCACGACAGTTGGTGCCCACCGTGGGGCTAGGAGTCTTAGTGCCTAGTTTGAGAAGTTGCGATTTTTTCCGATCTCCTTGATCATGGTTTCGGGCGGAGCTTTGGTGGAAGTCCGCTAGATCCGTCTCGGCGTGCTCACGTTCATCGCCGACGACTCCGCTTGGCTTCAGGAGGCTCCACTCAACGTCGACGCGCTCCCCGTCCGCGGGGCGACGCACTTTCGCGCATGCGTTCGTGGTGTCCTCCTGCGGGAGCCGTCGACCCAGTATCGGTCAGCTCCCGTGGCATCTCCCCGCCCTGTTTCTTGCCGGCGCAAGCACTCCGGTCGATCGAGGCTTCAGAGGTGGGTGAGGCATGCGGTGGCCCGCCAGTCGGCCACCCCACAATTCGCGGCAATCGAGCCCGACGAATCCCTCTACGGCCTGTTCGATCTGTCGACTGGCTCCGCAGACACAACATCCGAATGCGACCGCAGTGACCCAGCTGCAGAGGTTCTGGTGATCAATGGGCCACACAGTCCTCCCGGTTTCCCCCGCGTTGACGGAGGCGCGGATGGGGGCGACCCGTCGCGTCCTCACGAGGAGTATCTCCCCGAGCCTCTCACGTCGTTGCAGCGGGAGGAACTTCGCCGCCGGAACATGGATGCACTCCACACTCCTATCGTTGGAGAAACCCCCGAGGCCCGAGCCTTGGAGGACGCGCTCTTGGCTAACTTGGCCGAGCGCACTCGACTGGAGAATCTCCAGTGAATACTCGATGGGCGAGCGCGTCAACGGGCTCCAGAATCCAATCGACGTCAACTCTTTCCGCCCCCGCAGGTATATCATACTCCGATTCAGAATTTGGCGGCTGCGGCCCGTATAGCAGAGTCAATTCAGCCCTCCCAGTCAGAGGCTGGCAGAGGCTTGTTGCAAATCAGAGCATTGCTCCGGGAAGCGGGAGACCAGAATTCCGCTGTTTCTCAGTCACGGAACATGATCCACAGTCGATCCGTTGCAGCGGATACAGTCCAGTCGGCTCACAGCCCAAGATCGCCTCCAAGGCGTGAGGGACGTGGAGACCGGCGTGATCAGTACAGAAGGAATGAGCAGTATGATCACCGATTCGATCGTGATGATCGATGTCGAGTGCCAACCCCTCCCCTGAGGAGTGGATCATATGTGCCTCGACAGCAGGTGGACAGACTCCCTCATAGTGTTGGGCGGAGAATTCCAGTCGACCCCAGGGAACCAGGCTTTGATGCGAGATCCATTCTCGTTTAAGGTTTGGTCGACAGGAATAGAGCTCACCGAGAAGGCCACGACAGAGATGCACCTACCAGTAGCAGAGTATATGTTTCAGGGCCGGAGTGTTTCAGTCGATCCATTAGAGCCGTTGTAATTCCTCCCAACTTCAGGTTGGCGACTGGAGTTAGTAAGTACACTGGTGAGTCCAAGCCCGATACTTGGCTCGAAGATTACTGAGTGGCTGTCCAGATTGGCGGTGGGAACGATGAGGTAGCCATGAAGCACCTGCCTCTCATGTTAGAAGGCTCGGCCAGAGCGTGGCTGAATCAGTTAGCACCCAGCAGCATTTACACTTGGGAGGATCTCTCCCGAGTGTTTGTCACTACATTTGAAGGAACATGCAAGCGACCTGCAGGCCTTACGGAATTGCGGTCTTGCGTGCAGAAATCGAATGAAACTCTGAGGGATTACATCCAGAGGTGGATCACATTGCATCACACAGTTGAAAATGTACCAGATCATCAAGCAGTTTGTGCCTTTAAAGAAGGCGTTAAGTACAGAGAATTGAATCTGAAGTTCGGTCGAACCGGAGAGATGTCTCTGAATCAGATGATGGAGATTGCCACCAAATACGCTAATGGTGAAGATGAGGATCGGCTCCGGAGTGGCAAGCATAAAACAGTCGCCCAGGAAACCAGAGGAAATTGCAGTCGGAAACAGAGGCGGAAAGCCGAGCCAGCCGCTCCTGGGGAGGCCCTGGCCGTAACCCAGGGAAAATTTAAGGGAAAACCCAAAGGACCTTGGAACCACAAGAAAGTTAAAGACCAAGATGGAAATGATGTTTCAGATCTACCGTGTCACATCCACACCAAGAAAGATGAAGAGGGTTAACTCATTTACCCAAAGCATACCACTCGACAGTGTCGGCTTCTGATCCAGCAGTTTCAGGGCAAGCAGTCCAAAGATTAGGAAAAGGAGTCGGACAAAGTTGAGGACAAGGAAGATAGTGACGATGGGTACCCCCAGGTCAATTTCACCCTGCTGATTTTTGCTGATGTTGAGAGCAAAAGTCGACTGAAGGTTATTAATCGTGAGGTAAATATGGTTGCTCTGGCAACACCCAATTATCCGAAGTGGTCCCAGACTGCCATCACATTCGACCAGTCTGATCACCCTACGCACATTGCCACCCCTGGGAGGCAAGCTCTGGTGGTCGACCTAGTTGTCGAAGGCACTCGACTGACCAAAGTCCTGATGGATGGAGGCAGCGGTTTGAACATACTGTATGCAGAAACATTGAAAGGGATGGGCATTCCGATGTCCAGGCTCAGCACCAGTAACATGAGTTTCAATGGAGTCATTCCTGGGAAGAAAGCCGAGTCACTCGGCCAAATTGCTCTTGATGTGGTTTTCGGTGATTCCAAGAATTACCGCAAGGAAAAATTGACATTCGAAGTTGTGGAATTCCAAAGTGCTTACCACGCTATTTTGGCAGGCCAGCTTATGCACGCTTCATGGCTCGACCATGTTATGTGTATCTCAAATTGAAGATGCCTGGTCCCAAAGGTGTGATCACTGTTACAGGCAATCGGAAGAAAGCAGAAGAGTGTTTTCAGAAAGGCTCAAAGATTGCTGACGCTCAGATGGCGGTGGTCGAGCTGCAAGAGAGGAAGGCCATTGGCGGGGAGGTGGCTCGGCTCTTAGCAGCGGAGTTCATCCGATAAATTTACTACTCCGAGTGGCTCGCCAATGTTGTCATGGTCCCCAAGAAATACAAGTCACTTCGCATGTGCATTGATTTCAAGCATGTCAATCGGGCCTGCCCGAAAGATCATTTTCCTCTCCCCCGCATCGATCAGATAGTCGACTCGACTGCGGGATGTGAGCGTTTGTCTTTCCTAGACGCCTATTCCGGGTACCATCAGATCCGTCTGTACAGGCCCGACGAGATCAAACCAGCTTTCATCACTCCATTCGGGTGCTTCTGTTATGTCACCATGCCGTTCGGCCTCAAGAATGCCGGAGCCACGTTCATGAGGATGATTCAGAAGTGTTTGCTCACTCAAATCAGTTGGAATGTGGAGGCATACATGGATGATATTGTGGTCAAGTCACGGAAGGCTTCCGACCTGCTGACTGACCTTGCTGAAACCTTTGCCAACCTCCGGAGGTATGATATCAAGCTCAATCCGTCAAAGTGCACGTTCGGAGTTCCAGGTGGGAAGTTACTCGGTTTTCTCGTTTTTGAACGGGGAATCGACGCCAATCCTGAAAAAATTGGTACTATACTCCGGATGAAATGTCCTGTGCATGTGCATGACGTCCAAAAGCTTACAGGATGTTTGGCCGCTTTAAGTCGATTCATCTCTCGCCTCGGTGAAAAGGCATTGCCTCTTTACCGACTTATGAAGAAGTCCGACAAGTTCGAGTGGACTCCAGAAGCTGATGCAGCGTTTAGAGAGCTCAAAGCTCTGCTCTCCACCCAGTCGGTGCTTGCTGCCCCAATCAGCAAGGAGCCTTTGCTGATTTACATTGCAGCCACAGGACAAGTTGTCAGTACAGTACTTGCGGTCGAGCGGGAAGAAGAAGGAAAGGCCTTCAAAGTTCAGCGCCCAGTATATTATGTTTCTGAAGTTTTGACTCCTTCAAAGCAAAGATATCCTCATTACCAGAAGCTCGTATATGGGATTTATATGACCACGAAGAAGGTTGCACATTACTTCTCTGATCATTCCATTACAGTCGTCAGCGATGCTCAAAACTCCTTCAAAGCAAAGATATCCTCATTACCAGAAGCTCGTATATGGGATTTATATGACCACGAAGAAGGTTGCACATTACTTCTCTGATCATTCCATTACAGTCGTCAGCGATGCTCAAAACTCCTTCAAAGCAAAGATATCCTCATTACCAGAAGCTCGTATATGGGATTTATATGACCACGAAGAAGGTTGCACATTACTTCTCTGATCATTCCATTACAGTCGTCAGCGACGCTCCACTATCAAAGATTTTGCACAACAGAGATGCAACTGGTCGAGTGGCCAAATGGGCGATTGAACTTCTTCCCCTAGATATCAAGTTTGAGGCAAAGAAAGCTATCAAGTCCCAAGCAATTGCAGATTTCGTCGCCGAGTGGATCGAACAGCAACTTTCGACTCAAGTTCACTCGAAGCACTGGACCATGTTCTTCGATGGATCTAAGATGCTGAATGGTTCCGGTGCTGGGGTAGTATTGGTTTCCCCCGAAGGAGATAAGATCAGATATGTTCTCCAGATTCACTTCGATTCCTCCAATAACGAAGCAGAATATGAAGCACTTTTGTATGGGTTGTGCATGGCCATTTCACTCGGCGTCCGTCGCCTCATGGTCTATGGCGACTCAGATTTGGTGGTTAATCAGGTGATGAAAGAATGGGACTTCAGAAGTCCAGCTTTGACTGGTTATTGCAATGCAGTGAGAAAGTTAGCGAAGAAATTCGAGGGGTTAGAGCTTCATCACATCCCCCGACTGAAAAATCAAGCGGCTGATGATTTGGCAAAGATAGGCTCCAAGAGAGAAGCCATCCCCAGCAATGTGTTTTTGGAACACATCCACTCGCCATCAGTCCAAGAAGATCCTTTTACAGATGAAGCCCCACAGCCATAGAGTGCCACAGATCTGACTGAAGTTGAAATTCCGGCAGTGGTCGACCTAATCATGGAAGTTTTGGCAATCACCCCTGATTGGATGATACCGTACATCGCGTATATCCTGAGAAAGGAACTCCCGGAGGACGAAGAAGAGGCTCGACAGATCGTCCGTCGATCCAAGGCCTTTACAGTCATAAAGGGACAGTTGTATAGAGAAAGCGCGACTGGAGTCGGTCAGAAGTGTATAACACCAGAAGAAGGTCAGATAATCCTTGATGATATCCACTCGGGGACCTGTGGTCATCATGCGTCCTCTCGGACCATTGTGGCTAAAGCATACCGAGCGGGATTTTACTGGACAAGAGCGAATGAAATGGCAAAAGAGATAGTCGACAAGTGTGAAGGGTGCCAGTTCTACTGCAACATGTCGCACAAGCCTGCATCAGCCCTGAAGACCATTCCACTCGTCTGGCCCTTCGCTGTTTGGGGACTGGACATGGTTGGCCCATTGAGAACAGGCAGGAGCGGTTTCACACACGTGCTTGTGGCAGTCGACAAGTTTACCAAATGGATTGAAGCTAAGCCCATCAAGAATCTTGATGCTTGCAGTGCTATCGGTTTCGCCAGAGAGTTAACATTCAGATATGGAGTCCCGCATAGCATCATCACTGACAATGGGTCAAACTTTGATTCAGACAAGTTCAGAGCTTTTTGCACCTCTCAGGGCACACGAGTCGACTACGCATCGGTCGCCCACCCCCAGTCGAATGGACAAGCAGAAAGGGCAATTGGTCTGATTCTCAAAGGACTAAAGCCTCGGCTGATGCGTGATCTCAAGCACGCAGCAAGAGCTTGGGTCGACGAGCTTCCGTCGGTTCTGTGGGGATAGAGGACTACCCCGAATTGGTCGACTGGAAGAACTCCGTTCTTTCTGGTTACGGAGCGGAAGCAGTCCTGCCAAGTGATCTACTTCACAATGCACCCCGAGTCGAGCTTTAAACCGAAGATGAAGCAGAACAAGCCCGGCAAGACGCAGTCGACCTCCTGGAAGAAGAAAGAGAAATGGCTATGATCCGATCGACCATTTATCAGCAAGACTTGCGTCGATTCCATGCCAGAAATGTGAAGAGTCGAGTCTTCCAAGAAGGAGATTTGGTCCTCCGAGTGGATCAACAGAAACCACACAAGCTCGCTCCTACTTGGGAAGGTCCCTTCATCGTCACCAGAGTCCTCCACAATGGAGCGTATCACCTTTACAATGTTGATTGCCAGATCAATGAGCCATGAGCTTGGAATGCAGAACTGCTCCGCCCCTTTCACACTTGAATTCTCACTCAGATGAGATGTAATAAGAAAAACTTCTATAGTCTATTTATCAAAGACAAGAGCGTTACAAATTTTCCTATAATTGTTGTTGCTTTTGTTTGTGTGTGAAATCCCCCAGTGGGTGGCTTAGCTGCGAATCCGTTTCGCCTAAGTTTGTAAAAAAAATCCTACCAAGTGGTGAGCCAGACTCCCACTCGGAGGCTTAGCTGCAGCCCAGTGCTCGCCTAAGTGTTTAAAAATCCTACCGAGTGGAGAGCAAACCTCCCACTCGGAGGCTTAGCTGCAGCCCAGTGCTCGCCTAAGTGTTTAAAAATCCTACCGAGTGGTGAGGCAGACTCCCACTCGGAGGCTTAGCTGCAGCCCAGTGCTCGCCTAAGTGTTTAAAAATCCTACCGAGTGGAGAGCGAACCTCCCACTCGGGGGCTTAGCTGCAGTCCAGTACTCGCCTAAGTTTGAAAAAATCCTACCGAGTGGAGAGCAGACCTCCCACTCGGGGGCTTAGCTGCAGCCCAGTGCTCGCCTAAGTATTTAAACATCCTACCGAGTGGTGAGCCAGACTCCCACTTGGAGGCTTAGCTACAGCCCAGTGCTCGCCTAAGTGTTTAAAAATCCTACCAAGTGGAGAGCAGACCTCCCACTCGGGGGCTTAGCTGCAGTCCAGTACTCGCCTAAGTTTGAAAAAATTCTACCGAGTGGAGAGCAGACCTCCCACTCGGGGGCTTAGCTGCAGCCCAGTGCTCGCCTAAGTGTTTAAAAATCCTACCGAGTGGAGAGCAAACCTCCCAGTCGGGGGCTTAGCTGTAGTCCAGTACTCGCCTAAGTTTGAAAAAATCCTACCGAGTGGAGAGTAGACCTCCCACTCGGGGTCTTAGCTGCAGTCCAGTACTCGCCTAAGTTTGAAAAAATCCTACCGAGTGGAGAGCAGACCTCCCACTCGGGGCTTAGCTGCAGCCCAGTGCTCGCCTAAGTGTTTAAAAATCCTACCGAGTGGTGAGCCAGACTCCCACTTGGAGGCTTAGCTGCAGCCCAGTGCTCGCCTAAGTGTTTAAAAATCCTACCGAGTGGCGAGCCAGACTCCCACTCGGAGGCTTAGCTGCAGCCCAGTGCTCGCCTAAGTATTTAAAAATCCAACCAAGTGGTGAGCCAGACTCCCACTTGGAGGCTTAGTTGCAGCCCAGTGCTCACCTAAGTGTTTAAAAATCCTACCGAGTGGAGAGCAAATTTCCACTCGGAGGCTTAGCTGCAGCCCAGTGCTCGCCTAAGTGTTTAAAAATCCTACCGAGTGGTGAGCGAGACTCCCACTCGGAGGCTTAGCTGCAGCCCAGTGCTCGCCTAAGTGTTTAAAAATCCTACCGAGTGGCGAGCCAGACTCCCACTCGGAGGATTAGCTGCAGCCTAGTGCTCGCCTAAGTATTTAAAAATCCTACCAAGTGGTGAGCCAGACTCCCACTCGGAGACTTAGCTGCAGCCCAGTGCTCGCCTAAGTGTTTAAAAATCCTACCGAGTGGAGAGCAAACCTCCCACTCGGAGGCTTAGCTGCAGCCCAGTACTCGCCGAAGTATTTAAAAATCCTACCGAGTGGTGAGCCAGACTACCACTCGGAGGCTTAGGTGCAGCCCAGTGCTCGCCTAAGTGTTTGAAAATCCTACCGAGTGGAGAGCAAACCTCCCACTCGGAGTCTTAGCTGCAGTCCAGTACTCGCCTAAGTTTTTAAAATCCTACCAAGTGGAGAGCAGACCTTCCACTCGGGGGCTTAGCTGCAGCCCAGTGCTCGCCTAAGTATGGAACACATCCCAATCCGCAAGGACGACGAGGTGCAAATCGACTGCTACCTTCTCCTTTGGAGCTGCACCACAAATACAAAGTTATTTCGAGTGAAGAACAAGTTCCACTCGACAGATAATTCATGAAGATATTCAACGATAAATCAAGTTCAGATAAGATCCAAAGGTCCTAGACCGCAGATCAAAGTACTCGAGCCTCCAGCTCGATAGAGTTTAACGGTTACAAAATCCACTCGGCATTCCGAGGCAAATTTAAAGTGAAGCATAAAAGTTTTTATTCCTCAGGCAGAGGACTGGAAGGGGCGACGAACTCGGCCAAGTCGATCCCGTCTGCAATGTGAGTGGTAGCAGCAATGAAAGTCTCCATGATGTCTTGAAAGTTGTGCTTCCTGGTATTGGCAACTTGGATGGCGGCCAACTTTTCTTCTCGCGCCTCCTTACAGTGGACGCGGACCAGAGACAGAGCGACGTCAGCGCCACATCTAGCAGAAGATTTCTTCCATTCCGCCACTCGATCTAGGACTTCATTCAGTCGAGTCATCAGGGACTCGAGGTCATTCTGAAGCGTCGTCCTAGGCCAGAGCAACGTGTCGATCCGCGACATCGCAACCTTCAACCGAGCAAGATAGTCAACAACACCGGCAACACGAGATTCCAGTCAGAGCATGTTCATAGCAGCCTCGTCCTTCACTGGAGAATTGATGGGGTCCAAGTCTGTCTCCACTCGACTGGTCTCCTCTTCGAAGTTCTGGCAAAATTCTGCAAACACAATTCAAGGATAAGTCAGTGGGTCTATGCAGGTTTGGTAACTGCAAGTCAGTCGGGCCGGAGTAATTACCCTCGAGCATGAGGAACAGCTTCTTGGCGAGTCCATCGAGATAAGCCTCCAGATCGTTCATCTTCCCCGCCAGTTCACTTGCCTTGTCATTCAGAGCTATATTGCCATTCTTCAGACGGCTGACCTCTTGATTAGCCACGTCGAGAGCAGTTTTCAGCCTGGAGTTTTCCTTTTCAAGAGTACCGACTGAAGCCAATTTTTCTTCAGCAAGCTTCGTTCTGTTCAGGGCCTCCCTCTGCGCTTCGGCAAGGTCTTGATCCTTCTTCTTCAGAGCCTCCTCCATTTTTTCTGCGAAATAGCAAGTGAGATCAACATCGAGGACGGCCAGAAAGAAAAGACAGTCGATAAAAGCTCACCAGCCATACCTTTTCCTTCGTCCCTCGCCTTCTGCAAGTTCTCCTGAGCAAGCTTCAAGTCAAGGTTCAGCTGGATCTGTTTGTTCTCCAACTCAGTGTAGCGAGCCACAAGTTCGCAGGATTTCTGCAAAAAACCAGTCGACAGACATCCAAGATAAGTTGCTTCCGAGTAACCAAGAGACAATGATGGCGTTTCTAAGACTACAGCCGAATCAAAAACATTCGACAGTAGTCTCGGGGACTACACCCAGTGGGTGCACTCAGCGTGCCCCCACTGGTTCGACCAAAAAAATCAACTGCCCGCAGTTGACCGTGTACAGTTCCATTCGACGTGGCCTGACCAGACCGAGTGAAGAAGTTCAACTAAAGCAACACAATATAAAGACTACAATCGAGTGCCAGCAGTCCACCGTAGTCTTGGGGACTACACCCATTGGGTGCACTTAGCGTGCCCCCACTCGTCAAAAAGATTAATAGACACACCCAGTGGGTGTACAGATATAAAGATCTTCGGAAAAGAGATTCTTCAGATAGCATATCCTAACAGAACAAGCGGTGAATCGACTGACCCAGACGTTGCTCTGAAGAGCTGAGCTCGCGTCATAAGCTGCTTGGCTGGCTTCCCGAACCACCTTCACTTGCTCCATCATGATCCCCGCCTGGCGTATAGCCTCTTTAGCGGCACCCACTTGGTCCTCAGGGACGTGGTGTGTGGCAAAAAGCGAAGGCGGATTTGCAGTCGACGTCGAAGGCCGGACAATCGTCAAAGGTTCAGCGAAGGTCACAGAAACCCGAGTGGTATCACCACCGTCCCGGACTGCGGCCTCAGGCGCCAGAGTAGTTTGTGGGGTCTTGCCAGCCGGCGCCCTCCTGTTCCTTTGCGCCATCAGCGGCGCTTCATCATCATCATCAGGGAGGTCAATGACATGAGGAGGAGCTACAAGAAAAATCCAATCGACCGGAATTATAAGAAATCGTCAGTCGACTAAAAGCAGAGCATCAGTAATCGTACTGGGGTTGGAGGTAACAGCGTATTCCATCTCTTGATCATCATCCTTGGCGGAGATCTCCGAGGTGGCAGCACTGCAAATTTCGAAAGTCAATCAGCTTATTCAATGAGTCGACCAAGAGTCTGTCACGTTCGACAAAGGAAAACAAATTCTACTATTACCCAGAAATGGTGGCGACAGTCATCCTCATCTTGGGCAAAGCCTTGGGCGGATTGGACGGCGTCGCGCGTGGGTTCTTGGGAGCGTTTTCTATCGGTGCTGGAGATGAGGTCTGAGGGCGCTTTGACGACTGCCCAACAGGGACAGTCGCCTTACCACGTTCCCGCACAGGGTCGTGTGTAAGCTTGGATCGCCGTTCCGAGCGGGGAGGTTCGACTTCTTTCTCCTCCTCTTCACTGGATTCGTCGTTGTCATCCCCCTCTCCTTCGCCGTCAGATTCCCACTCTTCTCCCCCGTCTCCACTTTCGCCTCCACTCGCCTCTCCTTCCTCGGCCTGCTCCTGTGCTCCATTGGGCGTCGAGTACATCTTAGTAGTGGCCTAGAGGACAACAAACAAGAAAAAAGTGAATCGATTGATCCAAAAAGAACAAATAAAGAAAGCAAAGATCACAGTTGGAAACGCAAGGTCGGACCTTGTCCACTTTGTATGTTTGGTCGAGTGGAGGAATCCTCCTGGCTCCTCGGGGGTTGTCCTTCTTCCCTGTGATACTCGCCAGACACCCTTCCAGCATCTTGTCAGTGACCTCCACTGGGTGAATTCGAGTGGTGTCTTCGAGACCCGAGTACAGCCACATCGGGTGGTCATGAGCCTGAAGCGGTTGGATGCGCCTCCGAAGGAAGACTTCCAACAAGTCCATGCCAGTCACACCCTCGCGGACAAGCTGAACCATTCGACCGACTAGCACCTTGACTTGAGCCTTTTCCTCCGGCGTCACTTTCAGAGAGGCAGGTTTTTGTGCTCGATTCAGAGAAAAAGGGGGAAGCCCAGTCGACTGTCCTGGGGTCACCTGGTCTTTACAGTAAAACCAAGTTGACTGCCACCCACGGACTGACTCGGGAAAAGTGATAGACGGAAAGGAACTTTTTCCCCTCATCTGGATCGCCAGACCCACGCACAGCTGGATCACCTGCGTCCGTTCGTCACTCGACTTGGCCTTCTTGACCGACTGAGAGCGGCAAGTGAAGATGTGCTTGAAGAGTCCCCAATGGGGGCGGCAACCCAAGAAGTTTTCACACAAGGAAACAAAAGCAGCAAGATACACAATAGAATTGGGAGTAAAATGATGGAGCTGCGCTCCAAAGAAGTTCAAGAAGCTCCGGAAAAAAGGATGAGGAGGCAGAGAGAATCCACGATCGATATGGGTGGCGAGGAGGACGCACTCACCATCAAGAGGCCGTGAGGCGCACAGATTCGTGGGGAATGAATCCCCCCTCGACCAGATCATCGAGATCATCCTGCCGAATCACCGACGGCATCCAGTCGCCCTGGATCCAATCCTTGGGCAGAGCAGTCCTCGAGGAAGATCCGCCCCGAGCGGACTTCTTCCCCTTCCCCTACACCGCCGCCTTCTTCGCGCGCTCCAGAGCCGACGTCTTCTCCTTCACCATCGTCGCCGGCGAAGCTCGAACAGACCTACGGCACCAAGGTGGGAGCGGAGGTGGCGGAGGATCTTGTGAAGGAAGGGGGAAAAGTGAAGGCGCACTGTTCGGCGGTCCCGAGCCGGCAGCTTATGAGAGGTCGCTTCCGAGTGGCTGACTGGTAGGCCCAGGCAATCCCGTCAAATCCCGCAATGGGCGCGCGCGCGGTATGTGGCAAAAAAGGTGGCACGGGGATCGAGGAGCTTCCGTCCTATCCCATCCGATTACTGCGGCCGCCCCCGTCCTGCGCGCTTCCCGAAATTCAAGTCCCGCAAAATCCACGGTGCTCCTATGTCACCCGGTGCCCCTTTCTACCTCTTTTCGTGTGCGGGTGTTAAACGTTTTCAGATTGGACCGAGACTTGCCATGCGGCCTTGGTTTACTACCGGTAGACCGCCTGTCAAGTTTCGTGCCATTTGGACTTCGTTTGATACTCCAATGGTTAACTATGGGACCAAGAAGGCCTCGTGTGTGTTGCAGACCAACACCCTTCCAATTTGGCCCAAAACCCACCAAAAACCCCTCCATCATCTAGAGCATTCGACCACGATCGCGTGGCCGAAAACCGCACTCCATTTGGAGCTTCTTAGCTCCCTCTACGCCTATATATAGACCCCTCATTCCAAATTCCGGATCCCCTCCCCCCTAACCCTAGATTTTTCCCCGCGCCGTGCCGGACGTGTCCAGCACCGGCCGGACGCATCGCTGCCGCCAATAGGAGGCCGCCACCTATCCCACCGCCGCCTTCCCTCTCCTCTGGCCCAGGGGAGCCCGCCTGCCGCCGCCTCGACCTCGCCGTCGCCGGCAAGCCGCGCCGCTCCGGCCACCTCCAAGTCCGGCGTCATCCCCGTCTCCGACGAACCTTGGGAGTCGCGCCCTGCTACAGTACCGCCCGGCCAGATCCAGATCCAAAACACGAGGGTTGACTTTTTCCTCCCGAAACCCTAAAATTTTGCATTCTTATTGCATAATTACATCATTTCATCGCATTGCATCATTTTCATTTGAGCTCATCTTGATGCCTGAAATGCTGTTGGAAGAGGGCTATGTGATGAATTTGTCAGATCTGTTTCAGCAAATGGCATTTTGTCATTTTTGCCATGATTATTGTGTGCATGCTATGATCCTGAGCTCTACACGTGTTTTGATGAATGCCATGCCATCTTTACAGAGGTGCTTGCCATGTGTTTTTGTGATCTTTGTGGTGTCTAGCACAAGCTTGCAAAGCAGCGTAATTGGTAATGCTGATTTCAGGGACATAGAATTTCACTAAGTCCTTATCCTGATTTTGTTGTTATGCCATATGTTCATGTTGTTTCCCAGTGATCCATGCCTCTTTTGAGGATGATCAGTAAGGATGTTTTGTTAACATTGTGGGTATCTATCCATCCATGCCTTTGTTTGCAATTATGGAGCAACCTAGCTTGAGTCAATCGAGCTCAAACTTTTTCTATAAAATGAATCCTGGCAGATTGTGGCATGTTTAGTGATTTGCCGAGGATGTTGCTATTGATCCATGCATGCTATGTTGTTGTTCTTGCCATGTCTAGCTTCTATGCCAAGTCTCCTTGATGGGTGTATGCTTAGTTTGTAATGACATGCTCTGTAGTGAGTGCATCGAGCTCGTAAACATGCCTACTCGTTAACTGTTTTGCATGCTCCAGTTTTTCAATAAGTCTGAATCTGTTTATGTTTTTGCTATGTTCACATGTTTGCAATTGTATTTTCTGATCCCTTTTGGCTCAAGGTAACTAAGGGACTTTTGTTAAGTGCTTTGAGTTAGCTTCATGCCATGCCTTGCCTTGCCATGTTAAGTTCATGTAGGATGTAGTTTTCATGCTCTAAAGTTTGCTTCCTGATGATAAATTTCTTGTGTCATTTGCACTTTTGCCATGCTTGTTTGAACCTGTTAATTGAATGAATTAGCCATAGCTCAAGTGTTTATCTTTTGTCAAGCATCTTGTGTGGATCCCTGCCATGTATCTTGTTGTCATGTTTGAGTGCTGTAGCATATTTTTCTTGATGCTTTTAGTTGGTCACTTTCGCTGATTATCGCAAACCGGTGCCATATTTGTTTTGCTTGCCATTTCCAAACCGTGCATCCGATTCTAGCGATCTTTATATCGATTTCAAGCGAAATCACCTCACCTTTCCGGTGGCACTCTTGGATTTCCAAGTTGATCCAGGTTCAATCATTACTTTGCAAATCTTGCATTGCATCACATACCGCATCCCGCATATCATACCATGTTTGCATCATGTTGTTTGAGCATTGCACGTGGTTGATTGTGTTCCGTTTGCTTGTATATGTTTTGTTTAGAGCCGGGAGTCGAGTTCGTGAACGAGGAGCCTGTTGAGTTCGCTTACGAGGATCAAGTCAACTCTGAGAACTTGCAGGCAAGATGACCGTACCCTCGAAATCACTTCTATCTTTGCTGCTAGATGCTCGCTCTTTTGCTATGCCTATGCTACGATACCTACCACTTTCTTACCATGCCTCCCATATTTCCATGTCAAACATCTAACCCACACCATGTCCTAGCAAACCGTTGTTTGGAATGTTACCGCTTTGCTCAGCCCCTCTTATAGCGTTGCTAGTTGCAGGTGAAGATTGGAGATCGTTCCTTGTTGAACATGTTTATTGTTGGGATATCACAATATTATCTTGTTTATCTTAATGCACCTATATATTTGGTAAAGGGTGGAAGGCTCGACCTTATGCCTGGTGTTTTGTTCCACTCTTGCCGCCCTAGTTTCCGTCATATCGGTGTTTTGTTCCCGATTTTGCGTTCCTTACACTAGGTTGGGTTTAATGGGAACCCCTTGACAGTTCGCCTTGAATAAAACTCCTCCAGCAAGGCCAGACCTTGGTTTTACCAGTTGCCACCTAGCCTTTTTCCCTTGGGTTTCGTGGACTCAAGGGTCATTGTTATTTTAAACCCCCGGGGCCAGTGCTTCTCTAAGTGTTGGTCCAACCCAGAGCACCGTGCGGGGCCGTCCCTTGGCAACTTGGGTTACATTGGCTCCCGTACGCTTAGCTTATCCGTGTGCCCTGAGAAGAGATATGTGCAGCTCCTATCGGGATTTGTCGGCACAGCGGGGGTCTTGCTGGACTTGTTTTACCATTGTCGAGGATATCTTGTAACCGGGATGCCGAGTCTGATCGGATGTCTGGGAGAAGGAATATACTTTTTTGACCATGAGAGCTTGTGATGGGCTACGTTGGAACTCCCCTGGAGGGATTTGAACTTTCGAAAGCCGTGCCCGCGGTTATGGGCAGATGTGAATTTGTTAATGTCCGGTTTAGAATAACATGAAACTTAACTTAATTAAAATGCACCAATCGCGTGTGTTACCGTGATGGTCTCTTCTCGGCGGAGTCCGGGAAGTGAACACAGTTTTGGAGTAATTCTTGACGTAGGTTGTTCTAGGATCACTTCTTGATCATAGTTGTTCGACCGTCCTTTTGCCTTCTCTTCTCGCTCTCTTTTGCGAATAGGTTAGCCACCATATATGCTAGTCACTTGCTGCAGCTCCACATCATACCTTGTCTTACCTATAAGCTTAAATAGTCTTGATCTCGAGGGTGGGAGATTGCTGAGTCCCCGTGACTCACAGATTACTTCCAAACCAGATGCAGGAACCGATTATACCGTTCCAGGCATTGCACTTGAGCTCAAGTGGGAGTTTGATGAAGACTCTCGTCGTTACTATGTGTCTTTCCCAGATGGTCAGTAGTGGTGCCCAGTTGGGACGATCGGGGACCGTGTCGCATGTGGGGGTTGATCTTTATTTTGGTACCGTAGTCGGACCATGAGTGTATTGGATGAATGTAATGTTATTCATGTATTTGTGTGACGTGGCTAGTGTAAGCCAACTATGTATCTTTTCCCCTTTTATTTATTTACATGGGTTGTTGTGAAGATTACCTTACTTGCGACATTGCTTTCAATGTGGTTATGCCTCTAAGTCGTGCTTCGACACGTAGGAGATATAGCCGCATCGAGGGCGTTACAACAGACAAGTGCCCAACTAGTTATGTTATATTACATGGTTAGTAAGAAACATCTTCCAGGGAGAATAGTTCTATTAAGGGTTCCTTTCCCTGGGAGGCATGCCCTAAAGTGCAAGTCCGGATTGCGAAAAGAGACGCAGAAAAAACATCTGGGGGCGCATAAGTAAATAAGTGAAAAATCATCTTTAGTTCACCGACCGAATATTCCCTTAAGAACGCTAGCTTTCGGCTTCACCCAGTCTGAGGTACACATCCGGCTGACCCGGCAGTAACAATCAGAGAGGTGCTTCCCTTATGCCCTAGCCGAATTAACGGGAACGTAGGGCATAAATACAAGAGCCAGGCAACCCAGCTTGGCCAAAACTTAAGTCATATCGATGCATATAATTGTGAATAAAGGGTACATGCGGAAGGATAACACATGTGTTCGGAATAAAGCCCGTATGAATAAGCTTCTGTTAAAGAATCCCCCAGGTATAATGAGCGCAGATAGCGCGTCAGTTGCCTGCAAACAAGGCACGAATGGGCCTCTAAAGGCTATTAGAGAAAAGAAAGGGAGAAGGAGAAAAATATAAGACAGATAGTGTATAAAAATGGACAGAGGAAGGAGACGAACGCAGAGTCCGGCGTCAGGCAAAGAATCTTCGGAGTCGGGATGTGTTCCATGGGTTCGGCTCGAGTCAATTATCCGATGCATCCCGCAGACGGTATGCTGCACCAGTCAGGACTTGGTCAATCATGAAGGGACCATCCCATTTGGGCTTGAGTTTGTCCTTTTTCTTATCCGACAGGCATAGAACTAACTCGCCAACATTGTAAGTTTTGGCCCGTACTTCTCTGCTTTGGTATCTTCGAGCCTGCTATTGATAGAATGGAGAACGGGCTTTTGCCACGTCACGCTCCTCCTCCAAGGCGTCCAAACTGTCCTGCCGATCAAGCTTGGCTTCTCTTTCTTCGTATATGCGCACTCGAGGTGAGTCATGAATTATGTCGCAGGGCAGAACCGCCTCTGCGCCGTATACCATAAAGAATGGTGTGTATCCGGTAGTGCGATTCGGCGTGGTCCGCAGCCCCTAGAGTACGGAGTCGAGCTCCTCTACCCAATGTGTGTTAGATTCCTTGAGGGACCGCACTAATCTGGGTTTGATGTCGCTCATGATAAGATCATTTGCTCGTTCGACCTGATCGTTAGTTTGTGGGATATAGACTGAAGCATAATCGAGCTTGATGCCCATGTTTTTGCACCAGAGTTTTACCTCATCAGTCATAAAGTTCATGCTGTTATCAGTGATGATGCTGTAGGGGACGATGTAACAGTGTACGACCCCGGATATGAAGTCTATCACCGGTCCGGATTCGTCCGTCTTAAGAGGCTTGGCTTCTATCCATTTGGTGAACTTATCCACCGTGACCAGTAAGTATTTTTGCTTGTGGGTTCCTACTTTAAGGGGTCCAACCATGACAAGCCCCTAGACCGCGAAGGGCTAGGTGATGGGGATAGTATGGAGGGCGGTGGGTGGCATATGTCTTTGGTTTGCAAAAAGCTGGCAACCAACGCAACGTTGGACTAAGTCCTGAGCGTCTGCCCGGGCTGTCGGCCAATAAAAGCCTGCACGGAAGGCCTTGCTTACAAGGGCCCGAGCTGCAGCGTGGTAACCGCCGAGTCCGGCATGAATTTCCGCCAAAAGATTCCGCCCTTCCTCTTCGGAGATGCACCTTTGAAGGACTCCGGTGGTGCTTTTCTTATAAAGCTCTCCCTCATGGACCTTATAGGCTTTAGATCGCCGCACTATGCAGCGTGCCTCGTTTTGGTCCTCGGGAAGTTCCTGCTTAGTTAGGTAGGCTAGGAATGGTTCTATCCATGGGGCGATGACTGCCATTTTTACGTGGGCTGAAGATGTTATTTCATTGGCAGAGCCTCCAATTATGTCAGAATGTTCCGTGTCGGGTAGTGCGGTTGGGTCCAGGCTGTTATTTCCGGGTTCCCCTTCCCATACTATGGATGGCTTGAACAACCTCTGCAACAAGATGTTGGGAGGGACGACATCGCATTTTGCGCCGATGCATGCCAGGGCGTCTGCTGCCTGATTGTTTTCCTGGGCTATATGGTGAAATTCGAGCCCCTTGAACCAAGGTGACATTTTTAGGACGGCGTTGCGATAAGCCACCATTTTCGGATCCTTATCATCAAAGTCTCCATTTATTTGGGATATCGTGAGGTTCGAATCCCCGCGCACCTCTAGGCGTTGAATGCCCATGGATACTGCCATCCGGAGACCATGTAGAAGGGCCTCATATTCGGCTGCGCTGTTGGAGTCCGTATACATTATCTGGAGTATGTATTGAACTGTATCTCCTATTGGGGACATCAAAATGACGCCAGCCCCCAGACCAGCCAACATTTTGGAGCCGTCGAAGTGCATGATCCAGTTGGAATATGTGCCATACTCTTTAGGGAGTTCGGCTTCCGTCCATTCGGTGACGAAGTCGGCCAAAACTTGCGACTTAATAGCTCGCCGTGGCTTGTAAGTTATGTCGAACGGGAGGAGCTCAATGGCCCATTTGGCAATCCGGCCCGTCACCTCGCGGTTGTTTATAATATCGTTAAGTGGTACTTCCGAGGCTATCATTATCGAACACTCTTGAAAGTAGTGTCGTAGCTTCCGGGATGCCATAAATACCGCGTACGCTATCTTTTGATAATGCGGGTACCGTGACTTGCATGGAGTAAGGAAGTGGACACATAGTAAACCGGCTTTTGAAGGGGGAGTTTGTGTTCGTCCGTTTCTCGTTCGACGACGAGCACTGCACTTACAACTTGATGAGTTGCCACAATGTATAATAGCATTGGTTCGCCAATGTTTGGCGCGGCCAGGACTGGGTTTGTTGCCAATATGGCTTTTATTTCGTCGAGTCCGGCCGGGGCGGCATCCGTCCACTCGAAGTGTTCGGTGCGCCGGAGGAGGCGATAAAGGGGTAATTCCTTTTATCCCAAGCGGGAGATAAAGCGGCTTAGAGCCGCCACGCATCCGGTCAATTTTTGTATTTTTTTGAGGTCCTTTGGGATGTCCAATTGTGATAGAGCTCAGATCTTGGCTGGATTTTCTTCAATTTCTCTACCGGATACAATGAAGCCCAAGAGCTTTCCGGTCGGTACGCCAAAAATGCATTTTTCCGGGTTGAGCTTGATGTCGTATGTTCGGAGTTTATCGAATGTGAGCCTCAAGTCATCTACTAGAGATTCAACATGCTTGGTTTTGACGACCACATCATCTACGTATGCCTCCACTATTTTGCCGATCTGGTTTGCCAGACATGTCTGAATCATGTGCTGATATGTTGCGCCAGCGTTTTTGAGCCCGAAGGGCATTGTGTTGAAGCAGAATGGGCCGTATGGTGTGATGAATGCCGTTGCGGCTTGGTCTGGCTCTGCCATCTTAATTTGATGGTAGCCAGAGTATGCGTCGAGGAAACACAATGAATCGTGTCCTGCGGTAGCGTCGATAATTTGATCGATGCGGGGGAGGGGGAAGGGATCCTTTGGGCAAGCCTTGTTGAGGTCCTTAAAATCGACGCACAAGCGCTAGGATTTGTCCTTCTTTGGTACCATCACGAGGTTTGCTAGCCAGTCCGGATGTTTTATGTCTCTGATGAATCCGGCCTCCAATAGCTTGGCTAGTTCCTCTCCTATGGCTTGTCTCTTAGGTTCGGAGAAACGCCGAAGAGCCTTCTTGACTGGCTTGAATCCTCTTAGGATATTTAGGCTGTGCTCGGCCAGCCTGGGTGGGATTCCTGGCATGTCTGAAGGGTGCCAGGCAAAAATGTGCCCCGATGGAAGCTGTTTTTGTAGGGTCCGCTGGATGGACTTGGAATTTGACTATTTCGTCCGCCGGTTTAAAGGAGGTGGACTTGGATCTTTTATCGAGTATCACGTTGTCCCTGTTCAACGTGGAGGGCAGCGCAGTCAGTTCCTCGGCTACTAGGGCTTCAGATAGTGCCTCGAGGGCCAGTGCGGCTGTCTTATTTTCGGCACGGAGTGCTATGTCCGGATCACTAGCAAGAGTGATGATTCCGTTGCGCCCGGGCATTTTGAGGTTCATGTACCCATAATGGGGTATGGCTTGGAAGATTGTAAACGCCTCTAGCCCTAATAGAGCGTGGTATCCGCTACTGAACGAGGCCACTTGGAACGTGACCTCTTCGGACCTGTAATTATCCTGTGTGCCGAACACCACATCTAGTGTGATTTTTCATGTACAGCGTGCTTCCCGACTGGGGATTATTCCTCTAAAGGTTGTGCTGCTTCGCTCAATGCGGTTCCAGTCTATTTCCATTTTTCGAAGTGTTTCCTCATAAATGAGGTTCAATCCGCTACCATCGTCCATGAGTACCTTGGTGAGTCGAAAACCGTCCACTATTGGACTGAGGACCAATGCGGCTGGTGCTCGGGCTGTTTGGAATTTAGGTTTGTCACTGGCATTAAAAGTAATAGCCGTGTCACTCCATGGGTTTATTGTTGCCACGTGGTAGACTTCGGCAAGGCTGCGGAGTGTTCGTTTTCGCATATTATTTGATGCGAAAGTCTCGAAGACTGTTAATACCGTACTGGTATCCCTGGGCTGGTGCTCTATGGCTTCTGGGGTTAGAAGATCTTCGCCACTTTTGGCCACCTGCCGAAGTATCCAACATGCTCTAAGGCTATGAGTTGGTGTGGCACCCTCTGCACTGTGAATTTTGCAGGGTCCATTGAGCCATCCCTCCCATACGGTTCCATGCCCTGTAGAGGGTTTTTGCTTTTTGGTGTTTAACCCGGGTGTCTGGCGATAATGCACCCTTTTATTTCGGACTGGGTTTGTATTAAGGGCCGGATTGTCCCAAAATTTTATTTCGGTTTTCCAGGCGCTTTCCATCGCACAGTACTTTCGTACTATGGACGCCAAGTCGGCAAAGCATGTAATTTCACGGCGACTTATGGTGTGGAGGATTCCCTTGTTCGTACAATTATTGCAGAAGAATGAAATTGCATCTTCCTCGCGGTAGTCCTTTATCCTATTCATGACCAGGAGGAATCTGGCCCAGTAATGGTGTACTGTTTCTTCGGGCTCTTGCCTAATTTGGGTTAGATCGCTTATGTTTGGGTGGGTGGGTGGAATTGAATCCGAAACCTCACCCAATCTGAGACTCAGGGGCCAAGGAGTTTCCAAACTCAGAAGTTTGGGTTCTTGGATGTTTTCCACTGAATCTAGCCCACTACCTGACTCTAGGTTCAGGTCTTGAGAGACGTCCTCCCCTCCGTGGGTTTCCGGCTTGGAGGGATTGGGAATACGGACATAGCTAGTCCTTAAGATAGATGAATGGTCGCCGCATTGTTCCTCCACCACTGCAACATGATGGGTGACCTGGGGAGAGTTGATCTCTCTCAGATCGGGTTTAGGCCCAATCTGATCGTAGTCTGTAGTGACTCCCAGGGCGGTGATGCGATCCAAGAGCTCGTTTAGGGAAGAGAGCTCCATTGGATCTAACTGCTCGGCGAGTTCCGAGTTGACGTGAAGATTGCTTTTCATGACCCGAGAAGTCATCGTCGGAGCAGCGGCCGAACAAGCGGTCATAAGAAAACCACCTAGCCGGAGAGTTTGGCCGACAGCCAAAGCTCCCTTAGCAACAGTGTCGTCTTTAGAGACGGGATGAGGCATCCTTCCTGATGACGACGGCACAACTGAACTCTCAATGAAAGCACCAATGTCGGTGTCAAAACCGGCGGATCTCGGGTAGGTGGTCCCAAACTGTGCGTCTAGGCGGATGGTAACAAGAGACAAGGGACACAATGTTTTTACCCAGGTTCGGGCCCACTCGATGGAGGTAAAACCCTACTCCTGCTTGATTAATATTGAGGATATGGGTAGTACAAGAGTAGATCTACCACGAGATCAAAGAGGCTAAACCCTAGAAGGTAGCCTATGGTATGATTGTTGTTCGTACTATGGACTAAAACCCTCCGGTTTATATAGAGACCGGAGATGGCTAGGGTTACACAGAGTCGGTTACAATGGGAGGAGATCTACATATCCGTATTGCCAAGCTTGCCTTCCATGCCAAGGAAAGTCCCATCCGGACACGGGACGAAGTCTTCAATCTTGTATCTTCATAGTCCAAGAGTCCGGCCAAAGGTTATAGTCCGGCTATCCGGACACCCCCTAATCCAGGACTCCCTCTGCGGTCATCAGCTGATCGGCTGGGTTCAGCTTGATCTGGTGGTAGCTAGAGTAAGCATCAAGGAAAGACAACAGCTCGCATCCGGCTATGGAGTCTATCACTTGATCAATCCGGGGTAGAGAAAACGGATCTTTGGGGCGGGCTTTGTTGAGGTTGGTGTAATCAATACACATGCGCCACTTGTTGTTCTTCTTCAGTACAAGGACTGGGTTGTCAAGCCACTCTAGAAAGAACACTTCCATGATGAAGCCAGCTGCTAGCAGGCAGACGATCTCTTCACCAACAATCCTTCTCTTCTCTTTCGACAGGCGACGGAGGGGCTGCTTGACTGGCTTTGCATCTGATCTGACATGTAGCTTGTGCTCGGCAAAATCAGTTGGAACACCCGGCATGTCTTTGGGAGACCATGCGAAGATGTCCTGATTCTCACGGAGGAAATCGATGAGCTCACTTTCCTATTTGCTATCGAGGTTGGCACCCATGATGGCGTGCCTCTCCGGGTGGTCGGGGTTGTTGGATTTCGGGTTCCGGTAAAACCTTGAGGTTCGAATACTGGGGTGCGCACGAAGATCTCTCCCCCTCTAGCTCATACCCTCACCACAATTTCCAGTCTTAGCGTGTCGAACCAACAGAACAAGGGACACAAGACTTATACTGGTTCGGGCCACCGATGTCATGTAATACCCTACTCAAGTGTGGTGTGGTGGATTGCCTCTGGGCTGAGGATGAACAGTTACAAGGGAAGAATAGCCTCTTGAGGAGAGGTGCTCTTGTGCTTGGTGAGTTGATGCTGTAGAGGATCGTCCCTCTTTTAAGGTGGTGGCTAGTCCTATTTAGAGAGTCCTGGGTCCTCTCCCCAAATATTAGGAGGGAAGGGATCCTACAACGACCAGTTTGAAGGGGGACAGCTAGTACAAGCTATGCCGACAAAAGATGGTCTTCGCCTACCAAAGGCTCTGGTGGTGACGCCGTCCTGGGCTCCGTAGTGACCTCCGTCCTGCTGGTCTTGGTCTGGTTGCACTGATATATGGAAACCTTTGCTTGATGCCTCGGGACTCCGCGCCTGTGGTTGCCTCTTTAGCACCAAATAGGAAACGAGGACATTGCGCGTGTTGGCGCCCGCCTAGCCTTGGTCGTCATGGCTTGCGTCACAGGAACCTCGCGAGGTTCCCCTTGCCTTGATCTCTCCGCCCCTCGCAAGCCAGCCTGGTGAGGCCGCCGCCGAGGAGGTCTTGCATCGTCCGCCTCGCGAGGCTTGGCCCCTCGAGATGGTCTTGAGTGTTTACTGGTGAAGATAGGCCGTACAGGGCCGCCAGTGGAGCCACGCCGTGGGCCGCAGGGAGGCAAGTCTGGGGACCCCCATTCTCAAGACGCCGACAATAGCCCCCGGGCCCAAGGCATGCTTGGGCCTGGCTTCACTTCCTGGCGAGAGGGATCGGTCCTCACCTTTTTCAAACCCCGGGGTGTCGGTTCATTCTGTCACGAAGTCGACGAGCGCAGCCCCCTCGATGACCCTAGTTGTGCTGAACTCTAGCTGGAATGCTTGCACTTCGATGTTCCATTCGGCGACTCTTCCAGCAGCATTGGGGCTCTGAAGTACCCTATCCAGCGGGTAGGCCGAGACGACCATGATTGGGTGACCTTGGAAGTAGTGCCGCAGCTTGCGTGAGACCACTAGAAGCGTGAGCAAGAGCTTCTGAGGCATGGGGTAACGTGCCCATGCATCCCATAGTACTGTGCTGACGAAATACACTGGGTGCTCGACGAGGGTAGGAACGTCGATGGAGCTTGTGCCTGCCGGCAGTTGGGGCGTCTCTTGAGATGACGGGACCTCAAGATCCTGATTGCCTGTTCGGGCCTCTGCCGGCCCGTGAACGCCATGCTGCTGGGCCTGGTCACCCGTTGGCATTGCTTCAACCCTTGCGGTGCCCTCCGGGTCCTGCATCGCCTCGGCTGCTGGCGCGGCGTGGCGTGACAACACCCTAGCCTGGCGCTCCTCCTGGACCGCCACTACAGCTGCGCTAGCTGAGTAAGGTGTGGCGGCAAGGTAAAGCACCAGGGCTCGAGAGGGAGAGGCTCCACCATCACCGAAGGGCTAGTCAGTTATCTCTTGAGGTCTTGAAACGCTTGGTCGGCTTCTGGGTCCACTCGAATAGGCCCTTCTTCTTCATCAGCTTGAAGAATGGCAGGGCGTGCTTTCCCAGCTTGGAGATGAAGCGCCCCAATGAGGTCACGCAGCCTGCAAGCTTCTGCATGTCCTTAAGAGTTTGCGGTGGGCTCATGTCTGCAATCGCCTTGGCCTTCTCTAGGTTGGCCCCGATCCCCCTGTGGGACACGAGGAAGCCTAGCAGCTTGCCGGAAGGGACACCAAACACGCATTTCTCCGGGTTAACCCGCAAATCCACCTGGTGCAGACTCGCGAAGGTCTCCTCCAGGTCCTGAATCAAAGTTCTTGCCTCCCGAGATTTTACCACAATGTCATTGACGTAGGCTTCAGCGTTCCTCCTGAGCTGCTGACCCAGGGCGATGTGCATAAGCCATTGGAAGGCCGCACCTGCGTTGTGCATCCCGAACGACAAGCAAGTTTAGCAGTACACCCCACACGGGGTGAGGAAGCCCGTCTTCTCCACATCCTCCACCGCCATCTTGATCTGGTGATAACCCTAAAACGCATCCAGGAAGCACACCAGGTCGCATTCGGCAGTGGAGTCAACAATCTGATCGATGCGCGGGAGCGGGAACGGGTATTGGGGACAAACCTTGTTGAGGTTGGTGAAGTCAACACACATGTGCTCCTTCTCGCCTTTCTTCGGTACGACGATAGGGCTCGCCAGCCACATGGGGTACCGAACCTCACGAATGACACCCACCGCCTCCAGCTTGCGGGTTTCCTGGACGATGAAGGACTGCTTCTCCGTGGATTGTCGCCGCGCTTTCTGCTTCACGGGGCGCACATTGGGGCACACCATTAAGTGATGCTCGATCCCCCTCTTGGTACTCCCACTAGCTGCTTGGGTTCCCAAGCAAACACATCTTTGTTTGCACGCAAGAACCTCACCAGTGCCTCTTCTTGATTTGGGTCGAGGTTGGTGCCTATGGTGAAGGTGGCTCCTGAGGATCCATCTTGCTCGACCGACACCTGCTCGGTTTGGGCCCAATCTTGAGTGAACAATTGCTTCTTCTTTGCCGGTGCGGCCTCGTTAGACCTTGGGGTGGCCTCGTTGGCCGATCGTGCCACCGCGGTGGTTTTGAGGGCGCACTTGAGTGCCGCTAGAGCCTCCTTAGTATCCCCAACTACGGTGATTATGTCTTTGCTCTCGGGCATCTTCATGAGGTGGTATGCCGGATCGGTTGCCGCCATGAACTGAGCCAGAGCCGGGAATCCGAGGATGGCATTGTACGGGAGGCCGATGCGGACAATGTCGAAGTCGATCAGCTCGGTGCGGTAGTTGTCGCGGGTGCCAAAGGTCACAGGGAGGCGGATCTACCCCAAGGGGCTAGTGAGCCGCCGCCGACCCTGGAGAAGGGCTTGCTGGGTCGGAGCCGTTGGAGTGGTACATGAAGAAGGCTGAAAGCCTCCACAAAAAGCACGTTGAGACCGGCTTTGCTGTTGATGAGGGTCTTGGTGACAGCTACGCTATAGATGGTGGGCGTGCACAATATTGGGAGCATGCCCGAGCCGACGGTGGTGGCGGGGTGATCCCCCTCATCAAAGGTAAGGTCGGCCTTGGGCGCCGCCCAACCCGGGGGAGCTCCTTGGTGCACGGAGGCGGCGCCAATCTAGCGAAAGAACGACTTGGTGTGACGGTCCGAGGTTGGTGCTTGCGAGCCGCCGAGGAGGGCCGTGACGGCGAGGGGCGCCGGGGCCGCGAAGAGCGTGACGAAGAGACCGCGGAGCTCCTCCCAGGAGGTCATCGAAGATCTCGGCAGGCTGAGCAACCAGGCGTGTGGCGCGCCGGCTAGGGACAGGGGGGACCAGTTGGCCTTGACCTGGTCATCGCCTCCGGCTTCGAGGCCAGCCTTCTCATTCGCCTGCAAGAAGGCTGCTGGGTCTGCCACACTATCGTAGCGGGGTGGCATCTCTGGCTTCAACTTGCGGGGCCACCGCACCTGCCGCAAGGTGTGAGTGAAGGCTCGGACGCCCACGACGCTTCCGCAGGTGCACGACGACCTAATCGGAGGGGTGGCGTCCGCCATGAAGCTGGACGAAGCAAGCGGAGAGGTGGAGTTTCGGCGCACCCCTACCTGGCGCGCCAAATTTCGGATTTCGGGTTCCGACAAAACCCTTGAGGTTCGAACACTGGGGTGCGCACGAAGAGCTCTCCCCTCTAGCTCACACCCTCACCGCAATCTCCAGTCTTAGCGCGTCGAACTCGTAGAACAACGGACACAAGATTTATACTGGTTTGGGCCACCGATGTGGTGTAATACCCTACTCCAAGGTGGTGTGGTGGATTACCTCTGGGGCTGAGGATGAACAGTTACAAGGGAAGAACAACCTCCTGAGAAGAGGTGCTCTTGTTCTTGGTGAGTTCATGATCTAGAGGATCGTCCCTCTTTTAAGGTGGTGGCTAGTCCTATTTATAGAGGCCCGGGTCCTCTCCCCAAATATTAGGTGGGAATGGATCCCACAGCGGCCAGTTTGAAGGGGGACAACTAGTACAAGCTATCAAGACAAAAGATGGTCTTCGCTGGCCAAAGGCTCTGGTGGTGACACCGTCCTGGGCTCCACGGTGACTTTCGTACTACCGTCCCGAGGAGGTCTTGCGTCGTCCGCCTCGTGAGGCTTGGCCCCTCGCGAGGGTCTTGAGTGTTTGCTGGTGGAGATGGGCAATACAGGGCCGCCGATGGAGCCACGCCGTGGGCTGCATGCAGGCAAGTCTGGGGACCCCCATTCCCAGAACGCAAACGAGGGTCTAGGGGGGTCTTCTTGCGATCTTTGGTCGGCTAGAAGGAACCCTAAGCTTCCGGCTCCTTGGGGTCTGGCGAAAGGTCTGACTGCTTGCTGGCCATGGCCGCAACCCGGTCAAGGAGCTTCTTCACAGAAATCACGAGGGACTCAGCCTGGCGGCTGCTAGCAGTAGCATAGGCGCCCAACTTCTTGTAGTCGTCGGCTATAGTGATAATGCCCTTGGTTCCTGGCATCTTCACCATGAGGTAGGCATAGTGCGGCACCACCATGCACTTGGCAAGAGCTGGCCATCCAAGGAGCGCATGGTAGGGGCTCTCCAGGTCAACCACCTCGAACCAGATTGGCTCTCGGTGGAAGTGATCTTTGTCTCCGAAGAAGACGCCTATCTTGATCTTACCGATTGGTGAGCAGCAAAGGCCAGGCACAATGCCATGGAAGACAGTCCGACTGGCGGGAGTTGCTTCTCTTTGATGTGCAGTTTCTCCATGGTGTCGCGGTAAAGGATGTTCATTCTGCTACCGCCATCTATCAGGACTTGGGAGAAATAAGAAGCTCACCCCTCAGTTGAACAGCTGGCATCCAGCACCAAGGCATAGGAACCAGGAGAAGGCATCACCTTCGAGTGGTCTGCACGGCTCCAGCTGATGGGCCTCTCAAACCAGTGCATGAACTTTTGAGCTTCAGAAGTGACAGCATTCACCTCTCGGTGCTGCTAACGCCGGCTGTCCCTGCCGTCGGCCACACTAGTGAAGACGACATTGGCTCCATGATCTTCAGGGAACTTATCTTGGATGGTGGTTACTAGGCGGTCCGCCGGCTGCTGAGGAGGCAGAGCCGGCTGGCCGGCAGGTGGAGGCGGCAGTAATTCACCCTTGGTAATATGGGTGAGCAAATGGCACTTCTGGGAAACCATAAACATCAATGCAAGACAATAACATAGCATTTAACAAGTTAATTAAATTAACAACTATTATTATGAAGCAACTACTAAGCATGGTATGAAACTAATAAAATACTGATAAATCACCATCTTAGATCTCCATAACCATATCACTCTTGGCTAACCTGCCAAGCAATATACCATCTCGACCACCTCGTGATCCAAACCAAATGGTGACCATTCCGGCGATCACTACCACGACCAACACTTGGTCTCAAACATCATCATCAACATCCTGCCAATCTGTATGGCTCAAAATATCCACATATAAATCACCTACAAGTCATTCTGTCATGTGAGTGTTGATCGAACAGTGTGACCTAGTACGAACCCATGCCCAGGACCGAGGACGTGGCTATCGATAGATTTAAATACACTCTGCAGAGGTAGCGCACTGTACCCACACCACAGAACCCATGGCCTCGCACTCCCATTCGGGTGGACTAATGGCGTTCCGACAAAACCAATCTACTGCCATGACACTCTCCCGGCCACTCCGACTCACTCCCCACTAGGCTAGTCCTGGGTGGCCCCGTGTCTACCAAAGACACAACGGCCACCGTCGTGGCCAAAATAATAAACGGCCCCACACAGGGACAACCCGGGTACAACAACAACGGGCACACAAGGTTATGTCTGCTTACCGGGCCAGGGTACCGCATGGCCATAACCTTCCCTAGTTGGAGGCACTGGCTAGAGGTATGGCAATAGACCGCATTAGGGCCTTCCCATAAAGGCAAATGTGGTTGCACTGGAGAAAGCCCGATTCGGTGGCACCTGACCAACTTAATGACGGAATTTATCCCCAAAAGTATAACTGTGATAACTGATACTCCGATATCAACTATCAAACTATAATCCAGGTCATAGAAAAATCCAACAAATAATCCAAACCTAATATCATCAACTCAAAAATACTCCAAGGGTAGCACATCACTACTGTCATGATGAATCCGAAAAAAATAATCCTAGTACTCCAATAACAAGAATAAAGCTATTCGGCAAAGATTGACATGTAAACATCATTTCCAAAAATAATACTCCAAGCAACAGAACATCAACTAGGATCATGAAATTAATCATACTAACCACTAATAATCCAAAGGCAGCATGATATCCAAAATAACACTCCAAAATATAATTAATAGATACCATCATGAAAATAATCCTAATAGCCACTAAGAATCCAAAGGCACATGTCATCCAAAGTAATACTCCAAACTAATACCAGATACCATCATGGAAATAATCCTAATAGCCACTAGGAATCCAAAGGCACATGTCATCCAAAGTAATACTCCAAAATAATACCAAATACCATCATGAAAATAATCCTAATGGCCACTAAGAATCCAAAGGCACATTTCATCCAGATAATCATCAAAAATATAAGCCTAAAACTCCAAGCAATATCATGGCAATATTAAGATCAAATCAATAGTCCGGGAAATGCCATGAACAGATCACACATAGCTAAAGCAATATTTTAAACAAGTTTAAAAGAATAAACCATGTCACTGCATTTCAATCATGCAAATGGAGGGTGTGGCTTGCCTGGGTTGGAAGAAATCACCGAGAAGAGGTGCGAGAAGCTCGCGGAAAGAATCGCTAGAAAAATGTTCTCTCAGAGGGGCTGAATAAGGGCAAGGGCAAAATGGTCATTTTATGAATGTCAAAACATGGTGAAAATGATTCCATCGAAACGGGCTCGACGAAACGAAGAAGTGGGCTTTGGATTCACCTCATTTGGAGTTGTGGGTAAAAAGATATGACCTGATGAATATCAAAGACCTTTCTGCAAAAATAGCATCACAAACAAGTCCCCGAGTGGATAAGGCAGAAGCGGGTTTTGAGGAAATACGCTTTCCGTAGAGGAAGACGCATTTACACCCGAAGAAGAAGTGAATACGCTTTCGGTCAGGGAAAACGTACTCTGTTGTTTCCGCCTCCACTTAAGTGACGTGGCGGTGGCGGGACCGGCGCTGAGCGGCTGACGAGGGGGTCCCACTCCTTTCTCTCTCCTCCCACTCCTTCTTCTGTCTTGCACCCGACAGAAGCATAAAGGGGCGAGGCAGAGGTGCGGCTGGTCTTGGCCGGCGATGGGCTCGTTGGCTCCGTCCAGCTCCGGCCAAGGGGAGGCAACCAGCGAGCACGGCGAGGTCCGCCGCATCCATCCAGAGGGGAGAAGAGCACCGAGGAGGAGAGGAGGGGCAGCACCATGCGGGGAATAGAGAGCTTGGTGGCGGCGGTTGATCTTGGGGCACGCGGCCAAGGTGGCTCCGGCGAAGGGTCGAGGACACGGGGAGGATCGCCGGGGTCTGGATGAGGCTATGGTGAGGTCAGGAGGGAGGGGGAGGCTCGGACTCGAGCTAATTTAGGCTGATGGCCGCGGAGGCCATGGTGGTCAAGAGAGGCGAGGAGAGCCCCTCGAGCTCGCTTGACAGGCTGGGGAGGGGTAGTGAAGTGAGGAGAGGCTGCTGGTGTGCTCGAACGGCTCGGGGGAGGACTATATATAGCCGGGCAAGAGGGATGGGCTCGGTTGTCGCTGGGCACATCCTATCGAGTCTTTGGTGACGGCCAGTGAGCACGGGAGGGCGCAGGAACACGACGAGCTATTGATTGAGAGCTCACGGAGGCGTAGACGACGCCGGGGAGCAGAGGAAGAAGCTGAGCACCATTAAAACATGTCGGGGCACTGTGCTCCCGTGGGCGAGCGTGGGCGAGCGTCGGTGAGGAAGCTGTCGGAGGGGGAGAGGGGTCCAGGGGAATGACGACGACACGGGCTATCTGCGAGACACGCTCACGAGCACGAAGACGACGAGAGGAGGAGGGTGTCCAGCGCAAAGAGCCACTAGACGCGACCACTGCACACAGAGCGCGTGCACAGGCACACCATTGTCGTGGTCACTGCGTGCACTGGCATGTAGCGGGGAGAGGGGCTGGAATGGGTTGTCTTGTGTGTTGTCTATCTAGTGGAGGTCTCAACTATGGGGGTAGATCAGTGAAAAGTGATATGGTTAAACGGTAATCACCATCTGAAGTTTACTGCAGTAAACTTGGGTGAGCACTGGTGATCAACAGGGATTTCACTGGCGCTAAATAGTTTGTCTGGGGTGATTAACTAAGGAAGGACTATGATCCTAGAGGTTTTGAGTCCTAATGGAGCACAAACTAATATAGTTGCTTTGTAACTCACATTATGGGTCCAGAATCAAGATTTGGATGATTCAGTCACATGGTGTAACCACTTGAGGTAAAACTTGGCAGGGCTTAGTGATTTGGCCAGATAAAGGTGCTGTAAAAATTTCATACCAATTGGTTTTACCAAAATGGTACTTCCTTCATAGCTATTCCCTCTGTCCAGAATCTTGCAAAAATTCTAAAGAAATATTGGCTTTAATAGTTGATGCCAAATTTGGTGGAGAGAAGTTATTTGGGTAGGAGAATGCTCTGGTAAATTTTCGGGAAAAATGAAGCAATATAAAATATACTTTCTTTACAACCTAAAATTTTTGACAGAATCAAGGATTTGATGTTGTGCTCACAAAGATGATTGGGTGGGGCTGAATTTTGGAGGAGAGCAATGATATGAGCACAAGAAGAAGTGTGCAAAATTGCAACTTATTTGGAAAAACCTATCTAGCACTTCCTTCACAAATGCTTCCATCAGACAGGAACTTTGGCACAAGTCTATTATTTGGATGATATATCATGCCCAAAATGTTTGGGGGCAAATGGGCAAAGATAAATAGCACTTGCTTCACAATGTGCCATTTAGCACAAAATAGGAAACGAATTTATTGAGCATGATGGAAAATATGGACAATTAAATATTTTGCCATATTTGATGAAGATATGAACCAAACAATTTATAAGAATTATTTGGGGATTTTTGGATGGACAGAAATATAGGTTGCTTCACAACCTAGGGTAGATAGGATTATTCTGTTAATAGGAAAAGGAATTTTCCCTAGAAAAGAAATTAGGGTTTGGTCAAGCCGTGGAGTGACATGATCTTGGCAATGTTTTTAGGATGATGATCCACTTGGGAGAGGAAATGAAGCTGATTTCCAAGGTGACAAGGCCACAGAACCACTCCAAAAAGAAAAACACAGCAAAAACCAATTAAATCAAAAGAAAAAGAAAAGGGCCAAAATCCAGGCTCTTACAACTCTTACCCCCTTAAAGAAATCTCGTCCTCGAGATTTAGTTGCTCAAGGAACAAGTATGTCTTGAGGACACCGTTTCCAACTCGGGTATCCTTTTTCCTTTATTTATTGTTCCCCCAAGAATCTTAGATGATTTGATTATCTTTGCTCGGGGTGGTTTGGTTCACCTTTCCCCAAATCCTAACAGGTCTTTGCTCATATACCAATTTATTTTTACTGACGTTGATTCTCCATACCTGTGGTGATATCCAATGGATCTAAGCATAAATTTCCTTTTGTCATGAAAACCTTAATACTTCTCTCATGGGGTTGCTTAAAATAAATGCACACCTTCTGGTTTCAGTAAATGCTGAGAATTAAACATGGCCACCTTCTGACGGGATCTGACTGCTCAAAGGTGGCACTGATTCATCTTTATTTATTTCCTTTTGCTCGAGCATGTGATATGTACCAAATATCTGACTGCCTTTTGTCAGGAGCAATATAACATTGTATGGAGTTATAGCCGTGTCATTCCTCACACATTTACATATTGAGACTGGCCGGAGAGGGGCTGATGGACAATTGCTTTTTCCTGACAGACTGACCGTGTACTTGATTCCGTTGGTGAGTATACCGGGTCTGAGCCGATTGTTCGGCTTTTGACTTTCTCATTTTGTTGGTATACCTATTTGTATTTTCCATATTAACCATTCCCAGCGGGTCAGCGGGATATGAGATCCTTGTAAAACAGAGTAGGCCTCTGAGGGTATGCTTTTGTGGATCCTTAGGGAATTATGGCCTCTAACTGATTTGGGTATCCGGGCGCTCATGGTCGTGCAAAAACCATCTTACCCTTGTTGTCAGTCTCACCCTATAACGGTCGTGATTTTCTTTGTGAGGATACCTTACTAGAATAACTTGGCCACACCTGTCCTTGATTCTTCGTATGACCAGGGATGTGATTAGTGCAATATTGTTGGCATTATTCCTTTGTGCCTGTTTTCTAACCCGAGTATGCACACATATGACATATGTTTCGAGCTTGTAGCTGTACAGAGCTCATTGTGGAGTCCAATCATACAAGAAAGTGACAAGGTTTCATGATATCACCTTGTCTAGTGCGGGAATAATTACCTTGATGACCATTGTCAAGACTGTGGATTATGTGATGTCATCCCCAGATATTGTCGATCCTTGTAATTCATGATACGCATCTCTGCCCATTTTCCATTGCCTGACTCATGAGGTCTTGGGATCCGTACCTTTCTTAGGTATATCCGCTTGATCATTGTCGTATCTCGTATGAGTGACTGATCTGACTGGGGATACATGCTCCCCATGTGTGTAAGAAGAATATGCCACCGGACACTCGATCCTTGCGGTAGGCATATGTTTTGACTGCATTGTATCTCTGACAGAATTATTGCAAATCTGATCCTTGCACTTCAGAGAAAAGCCATTTATGTAGCTTGTCGAGGAAGGCTCATTAGCTTCTGCTCATATCTTTTGTCTGGGTATCATGTCGAAGAAGCCTCAATAGCTTACATGCGAAGCTTGACATGAGTATTGTGTAGGAGAAGCCCGAGTTCCGTACTTGAGAAGCTTCTCCTCGGTTTTGCTTGTTGAGAAAAATTCATTTCCGTCTTGTCAGAAGCTTTAACCGGACATTGTTCACATATTATGCTGAGGAAAATTGAGGAGCCTTGCATCATAAAGTTCTTCCGATAACGTGTGGAAGAAGACTGAGTTTCTTACATCCAAAGCTGCATACTAATATGCAGACAGCAATCTACACACACGTCCATAATATTTTGTGGCTAATTATTTTGATGCAAAACTATAATCCAGGTCATAGCAAAATCCAACAAATAATCCAAGCCTAATGTCATCACCTCATAATACTCCAAGGGTATCACATCACTACTTTCATTGTTGGCGTTCTAGGAACGGGGGGTCCCCGGACTTGCCTGCCTGCGGCCCGCAGCGTGGCCGAGCCAGCACGCTGTACGACCCATCTTCACCAAAAAACATACAAGACCCTCGCGAGGGGCCAAGCCTCGCGAGGCGGACGATGCGAGACCTCCTCTGGGGTGGCCTAGCTAGTCAGGCTCACGAGGAGCGTAGATATCAAGGCGAGGAGAACCTCACGAGGCCCTCGTGACGTGAGCCATGACGATCGACACCAGGCAAGTGCTAGGCGGGCGCCAGCGTGCACAGCGTCCTTGTTTCCCCTTTGGTGCAAAGGAGGCAGGCACAACCGCGGAGTACCGAGGCATCAGGAAAAGGTTGCATTTTGGTGCAACAAGACCAAGACCATGGACTGCAAGACGGAGGTCATCGTGGAGCCCAAAATGGCGTCACCACCAAAGCTTTGTGAAGGCGAAGACTACTTTTGTCAGGATAGCTTGCACTAGTTGTCCCCCTTCAAATTAGCCCGCCATTGTTGGCTCCCTTCCCGCTCGATATTTGGGAAGAGGACCAGGGCCTCTATAAATAGGACTACCACCATAGTAGAGGGGGAGATCATCAGATCCAGGGAGACACACCACAAGTCTGAATGCACAAGAACACCTCAACCTCAGGAGGCTGTTCTTCCCTTGTATTGTTCATCATCAACCCAAGAGGCAATCCACCACCACCACACTGGAGTAGGGCATTACACCACAACGGTAGCCCGAACCAGTATAAACCCAGTGTCTTTCTGTGTTGTGAGTTCGTCGAGTTCGTCCGCAAGATCTTAGCGATCTAGTGCATAGATCGGTAGGAGGGAAAGACTTCGCGCGCACCCCAGTGTTCGAACCTTAAGGGTTAGCCGGAACCCCACATCTGACATTTGGCGCGCCAGGTAGGGGTGCGCCGTAGTTTCTCATCCGTCGATCTGCGCTCGTCACCACCGCGCTACACCCACATGGCAGGCGCCCAGCCGCCGACTCCGACGACCAGCGTAGACGATGGGGCTAGGGGTCTCCGAGCCCTGGCCCCCATCCTGCGGCGGGTGCAGTGGCCGCCCAAGTTCAAGATGGTAATGCCGCCGCGCTACAACAGTGCGGTGGACCCATCATTCTTCCTGTTGGCATACGAGGAGGCCGTCCTCGAAGCCGGGGGTGATGACAAGGTGATGGCCAACTGGCTCCCCATGGCCCTCGCCGGTGAGCCGCGCGCCTGGCTTCTCAACCTCCCAGGATCCACGGTGGCTTCCTGGGAGGAGCTCCGTGACCTCTTCGCTGCGTGCTACGCGGCACCGGCGCACCACGCGACCGCGGCACTGCTGGGTGGCTCCCAAGCACCTCCTTCAGATCGCCATGTCAAGCCTTTCTTCCGTCAGATTGGGGCAGCCTACAAGCGCCCGGGGGCTCCGCCGGGTTGGGCTGCGCTGGAGGCCTACCTCACCTTTGACTCGGAAGACCACCGCCGGCTCAGGGACGCTCCCGATGCTCTCCACGCCCACCATCTGCAATGTGGTCGTCACCAAGAACCTCATCGATAGCGGCGCCGGCCTCAACTTGCTCTCCGTGGAAGCCTTCAGCCTTCTTCATGTGCCGCAAGAACGGCTCGGCCTCAGCAAGCCCTTCATAGGAGTGGGTGGTGGAGCTGCTTACCCTTTGGGGCAGATCTGCCTCCCTGTCACCTTTGGCACGCGGGACAACTATCGCACCGAGCTGGTGGACTTTGACATCGCCTGCATCAGTCTCCCGTACAACGCCTTCCTCGGGTATCCGGCTCTCGCCTAGTTCATGGTGGCGACTCACCCGGCCTAAAACCTTATGAATATGCCAGGGAGCAAGGGCGTCCTCACAATCAAGGGGGACACTAAGGAGGCCATGGCGGTGCTTAGGCCCGCCTTCAAGACCGCGGCAGCGGGGCAGCCAGCCGGCGCCGGTGCGCCCAAGGCCGAGTAGACCGCGCCCACCAAGAAAAAGCAGATGTTCACCCAAGACAAGGCGGAGACTAAGCAGGTGCCAGTCAACGAGGACGGGTCTTCAGGAGCTACCTTCACTATAGGTACCGGCCTTGACCTGGGACAAGAAGAAGCTTTGGTGAGTTTTTGCGCGCGAACAAGGAGATATTCGTGTGGGAGCCCAATCAACTGGTAGGGGTACCGAGAGAGGTAATCCAACATCATCTAAGGGTTTGCCCCAACGTACGCCCCATAAAGCAATGAGAAAGACGGCAGTCCACTGAGAAGCAGGCCTTCATCGTCCAAGAGGCACGCAAGCTGGAGGCAGCAGGCACCATCCTAGAAGTTCGATACCCCGAATGGCTGGCGAACCCCGTTGTAGTACCGAAGAAAGGTGGGAAGGAACGGATGTGTGTCGACTTCACCAACCTAAACAAAGCCTGTCCCCAAGATCCTTTCCCCCTTCCACGCATCGATCAAATCGTCGACTTGACCGCCTAGTGCGATTTGTTGTGTTTCCTGGATGCGTTCTCTGGATACCATCGGATCAAGATGGCGGTGGAGGATGTGGAGAAGGCGGCCTTCTTGACACCATGTGGGGTGTACTGCTACAACTGCATGCCTTTCAGCCTTCGCAACGCGTGCGCAAGCTTTCAGCGGCTAATGCACATTGCCTTGGGGCGGCAGCTCGGTAGGGACACAGAGGCCTACGTTGATGACATAGTGGTCAAATCTCGCTAGGCGAGGACGTTGATTCAAGACTTGAAGGAGACCTTTGAGAGTTTGCGCCGGGTGGACTTGAGGCTTAACCCAGAGAAGTGTGTGTTTGGCGTCCCATCTGGCAAGTTGCTAGGGTTTCTCGTATCCCATAGAGGGATCGAGGCGAACCCAGAGAAGATCAAGGCGATTGAAGACATGCGCCCACCACAGACACTCAAGGAGGTGCAAGACCTGGCAGGACGGGTGACCGCGTTAGGGCGTTTCATCTCTAAGCTAGGAGAGCGCGCCTTACCCTTCTTTAAGATCATGAAGAAGAAAGGCCCCTTTTAGTGGACCCCAGAGGCTGACTAGGACTTCCGAGACCTCAAGAAATACCTCGCCAGCCCCCCCAGTGATGGTGGCACCGCGGCCTCTCGAGCCTCTGGTGCTCTACCTTGCCGCCACCCCATACTCCGCCAGTGTGGCGGTGGTGGTGGTTCGGGAGGAGCGTCAAGACAAGGGTGTGCCGCACCAAGCCAGAGCTAGTGCAGCGCGGGGCTAGGAAGGTGCAACAAAGCCATCAGCGGCGGAAGACCAAGCTCGGCAGGGCAACATCGCAGAAGCTCCTGAGGACGATCAGGTCTCAGGAGACCCATCATCTCAGGATATGCCACAATCTCCATGGGACCCGAGCCTCGATAGTGTGCCAGCCCTCGTCGAGCACACGGTGTACTTTGTCAGCACCGTACTACGAGACGCAAGGGCACGCTACCCCATGCCCCAAAAGCTCCTGCTCGCACTTTTGGTGGCCTCGCGCAAGCTGCGGCACTACTTCCAGTGGCACCCCACCAAGATCGTCTCGTCTTACCCATTGGAGAGGGTACTCAGGAGCCCAAACTCAGCCGGAAGGGTCGCTTAATGGAACATCGAGCTGCAAGCATTTTAGCTGGTGTTTAGCACCACCAGGGTCATCAAGGGAGCCGCGCTCACCGATTTTGTGGCAGAATGGATAGATGCCCCGGCTCTTGAGGAAGGAGAAGAACGATCCGCCTCCCCAGGAAGCGAGGCACTAGACGGCTAGGTCATGTATTTTGATGGCTCCTTTAAACACCAGGGCACGGGGGCTGGAGCAGTGCTCATCTTGCCCACTCAGGACAAGCTTTGCTACGCCGTGCAACTCTGCTTCCAGCACGACAAGAAGGTCTCCAACAATATCGCAGAATACGAAGGCCTCATAGCCAGCCTAAAGGCTACGACGGCTATGGGGGTGAGGCGCCTTACCGTCAAGGGCAACTTGCAGCTCCTCGTCAACTTCTCCAACAAAGTGTACGAGCCAAAGAACGAGCACATGGAAGCCTACCTTGTGGAGGTGCGCAAAATGGAAAAGCAGTTCGCGGGCTTGGAGCTGCAACACGTGCCCCGGGGCACCAACAACGAAGCCGACGACATCGCCAAGAGATCATCCAAGAGGCAACCGCAAGAGCCCACCGTCTTCGAAGAGCGGCTCTTCAAGCCTTCAGCTACGCCACCTCTTTCAAGCACGACTCAGCCTCGGGAGGAGCTCCCTCAACCCCCGGCCTCGGGAGCCCCAGCTTGCGGCCCAACCTCAGGAGCTCGACTGCTCTTGGTGCTCGAGCCCCAAGAGGAGTGCTGGACCAAGGAGTTCAAGGAGTACCTGATACACGGGACACTGCCAGAGAAGGAAGAAGACGCGGAGCGCGTGGCCCGAAAGGCCACAACATACTTCATTCAAGACGGCGTGTTGTACAGGAAACAACCGAACGATGTCACGCTGCGCTGCATCTCCAGCGATCAAGGGAGGGAGTTGCTGATTGACATACACGGCGGGGATTGTGGACATCACTCATCATCACTGACCCTCGTTGGCAAGGCCTTCCGCAGCAGATTCTATTGGCCCATAGCACTCAACGATGCACCTGAGCTGGTGAGGTCCTGCGAAGCTTGCCAATTCCAGGCCAAGCAAATCCATCAGCCTGCTCAAGGCATCCAATCCATCCCGCTCACGTGGCCATTCACGGTCTGGAGGCTAGACATCCTAGGCCCGTTCCCACGAGCGCTAGGGGGATACCATTATCTCTACATCGCCATCGACAAGTTCACCAAGTGGGTGGAAGTGGATGCCGTCCGAACCATTCCAGCCGGCTCTGCTGTCAAGTTCATCAAGGGCCTCGTGAGCCGCTTCGGGGTCCCCAACCGCATCATCACAGATAACGGCTCACAGTTTACTAGTAACCTCTTTAAAACCTACAATGGTCAGGCTGAGCGTGCCAACGCTGAGGTCCTGAGGGGCCTCAAGACCAGGACCTTCAAGAAGAAGCTGGAGGCATGTGGTAGGGGCTGGCACGACGAGCTCCAGTCCATGATGTGGTCCATCCGCACCACCGCTACCAAGCCAATGGGCGAGACTCTGTTCTTCCTCATCTATGGAGCTGAAGCAGTCCTCCCTCACGAGGTCAAGCATCGCTCCACACGGGTCCTGGCATTCGACGAAATGGAGTAGGACGCCATGCGGGGAATGGATCTTGTGATGGGGGAGGAACATCGTCGCGAGGCTGCATTAAGGGCGGCAAGGTACCAGCAAGCACTATGGTGCTACCACTGCCGCAACATTCGCTCCAGGATGCTCGAGACAGGTGACCTAGTATTGAGGCGGGTCCTCTCGAGGGAAGGGTTGCACAAGCTTTCACCCATGTGGGAGGGCCCATTCAGGGTCGTCCACATCTCCAGGCCTGGCGCCATGTTCTTGGAGACGCAAGAGGGGACACCTATCCAAAACGCCTGGAACATCCACCACCTCCGGAAGTTATACCCATGAAGCAAGGCCCAGAGCCTGTGAAGCAAGGACCAGAGCCTTTGAAGCAAGGGCCGGTGCTAGTGAAGCAAGGCCCAGAGCCTGTGAAGCAAGGCCCAGAGCCTGTGAAGAAAGGCCCAGAGCCTGTGAAAAAGGCCCAGAGCGTGTGAAAAAGGCCCAGAGCCTGTGAAACAAGGCCTGGTGCCTGTGAAGAATCGCCGTCCGTGACACTCACGTAATAATGAGTTGGGGCTGTACACGCCCCGGAGTCTCAGGAGCGCCGGCCTCAGGCCCTGGGGCTCCCTCCCACGCCTAGTGAACAGCACATAGCTCCACGCTGGTGAGAAGACTTGAAGACTAGATTAGGTGCCGGACGCGGCTTTTCATTTGCTTTCCATAGTTGGCTTGCTTCTCCTTAATCGAGTTTGCCTTTGGCGTTCCTTCCTGATTTGGTTCCTTCACCTTTTACCGCGTTTTTCGGCTCTTGTTTACTCGTGATCTCTCTCTCTCTTGCATACCTCGCGAGGGGGCTAGGCAGGTGCCATCACGAGCTTTTTTCTTCTCTCTACCTTCGCGAGCTTTTTTCTTCTCTCTGCCTTCTCGCGAGTCACCCTCGTTCGAGCCTGGAAGCTGGCGCATCTCTCCTAATCTGTGCCCCTCTGGTACCGCGATGCAAAGCGCCAAGTCAATGTTTGGGTGAACGGAAAATCCTCTAGCGCACCCCCTAACAAATTTTTTGTATTTCCAGAGCAAACATAGACATCTCGTGAAGGAAAGGGCGTCCCAAACGCGCCAGGTTAGGTTATCTCTACACAAAATAACAACACGGCATGGGAATAACATGCACGTTGCATTAACCAAGAACCACAGTTCGATGCACGCCCCTCTGGGCCCATACTGGTTTTATTTTCTAATGCAGGAAAAGAAAGGAAAAAGCCAAACAAAGCGGCATTTCAGCAATCCGCGGGGGCAGGCCCTTAGCGACGCCCAAGCCTAGCCAGACCCCTCCTCGCGCTTCACAGAGGCGCGGCGACGAGATGACCCGCTGCCTCCTTCGAAGCGCACGCGGCGGCTGGTCGTAGCCACTGCTGCTGGAGCTGTCACAGGAGGGAGAGCCGTCGTAGCTGGAAGAGACGCGGTGGCTGGTCGTAGCCACTGCTGCAGGAGCTGTCACAGGAGGGAGAGCCGCCGTAGCTGGAAGAGACGCAGTCGTTGCCGAGGGCAGGCTCGCCCCCATCCTCGTCGCGACCGTCACCAAGGCCGAGCACCTCCCCACCGTCGTTCGTCTCAGGGCAACACCCGGCGAGGCGACCATCTTCCTCGAACACCCTCACATAGAGGGTCGACCCACCGTCATACTTGAAGTGGAGCCTGCACTGCCTATCCAGGCCGCGCGCGCGGGCGAACGTCTGCCAACCGCGGGCCAGGGCTATGTTGCCCGCAGCGGAAGTCTCGACCACGACCTAGGAGGCCTGGCTGCAGCAACCGTCCTCCTGCAACCAGAGCTCGCTTGGACCAGGGGCCGGCAGTACATTGACGAGGAAGTGTGGAAGCTGGAGCCAGTTGCCGGCCGGGTTCTCCGATGAGACAACGAACTCCAGCGTCACCTCTGCTGAATGGAAGCGCGAGCGGGGAGGCCGCGCCACCATCGTGCGCCTCCCCTCGTCAGCTGGACCGCCATGGTTGGGACGGTCCCCCCCTCCCCCGCCTGCGTGCCGTGACGCTACCTCGATGGTGGGCCACTGCGGGGGTCGCAGCGTGCTTGCGCAGACGGCCACGACCGAGCTTGGGCACCGGGGAAGCTGGGCCCTCGCGAGGGGCCTTCCCCTTCTCGGCGGCAGAGAACTTCCTTCGTGGCGCCATCGGAGGCACTTCAAGCAATGAAGCAAAGAAGAAGCGAGAAAGCGAGGAAGAGATGGGCAACGGGGGCTCCGCCCCCTCCCCATTTATAGCAAGAGAAGGCCAACCGGCATCTCCCACGATTGTAGGTAATGATGGTTTCCAAGGCATGCATGGGGAAGCGAAGACGCCCACGTCCAATAAAATGCCACGGTTCAACCGAGGCAGCAGGCTTTTGGGGCCCGCGGTGCTCCGAACTTGACCCTTGGCTTCGCCACGAAGCCAAGCCCGCGCGCACCTTGGGCCCGGGGTCTACTGTCGGCGTTCTGGGAACAGGGGTCCCGAGACTTGGCTGCATGCGGCCTGCAGCGTGGCGGAGCCAGCAGGCCGTACGACCCATCTTCACCAACAAAGCATCCAAGACCCTCGCGAGGGGCCAAGCCTTGCGAGGTGGACGACGCGAGACCTCCTCTGGAGTGGCCTAGCTAGGCAGGATCACGAGGAGCGGAGATATCAAGGCAAGGCGAAGCTCATGAGGCCCTCGTGACGTGAGCCATGACGATCGACACCAGGCGGGCGCCAGCACGCGCATCGTCCTTGTTTCCCCTTTGGTGCAAAGGAGGCAGGCGCAGCAGCGGAGTACCGAGGCATCAGGCAAAGGTTGCCATTTCAATGCAACAAGACCAAGACCATGGAGTGCAAGACGGAGGTCATCGTGGAGCCCAAAATTGCGTCACCACCAGAGCTTTGTGCAGGGGAAGACTACTTTTATCAGGATAGCTTATACTAGCTCTCCCCCTTCAAATTAACCCGCCATTGTTGGCTCCCTTCCCGCTCGATATTTGGGAAGAGGACCAGGGCATCTATAAATAGGACTAGCCACCATACTAGAGGGGGAGATCATCAGATCTAGGGAGACACACCACAAGTCCAAATGCACAAGAACACCTCAGCCTCAGTAGGCTGTTCTTCCCTTGTATTATTCATCATCATCCCAAGAGGCAATCCACCACCACCGCACTGGAGTAGGGTATTACACCACAATGGTGGCCCGAACCAGTATAAACCCCGTGTCTTTCGGTGTTGTGAGTTCGTCGAGTTCGTCCGCAAGATCTTAACGAGCTAGAGCATAGATCGGTAGGAGGGAAAGACTTCGCGCGCACCCCAGTGTTTGAACATTAAGGGTTAGCCGGAACCCCACATCCGACAGTCATGATGAATCCAAAAAAAATAATCCTACTACTCCAATAACAAGAATAAAGCTATTCAACTAAGATCCACATGTAAACATCATTTCCGAAAATAATACTCCAAGCAACAGAATGTTAGCTAGAATCATGAAAATAATCATACTAACCACTAATAATCCAAAGACAGCATGATATCCAAAGTAACACTCCAAAATATAATTAACAGATACCATCATGAAAATAATCCTAATAGCCACTAAGAATCCAAAGGCACATGTCATCCAAAGTAATACTCCAAAATAATACCAGATACCATCATGGAAATAATCCTAATAGCCACTAGGAATCGAAAGGCACATGTCATCCAAAGTAATACTCCAAAATAATACCAAATACCATCATGAAAATAATCCTAATGGCCACTAAGAATCCAAAGGCACATTTCATCCAGATAATCATCAAAAATATAAGCCTAAAACTCCAAGCAATATCATGGCAATATTAAGATCAAATCAATAGTCCGGGAAATGCCATGAACAGATCACACATAGCTAAAGCAATATGTTAAAGAAGTTTAAATGAATAAACCATGTCACTGCATTGCAATCATGCAAATGGAGGGTGTGGCTTCCCTCGGGTGGAAGAAATCATGGAAAGAATCGCCGGAAAAATGTTCTCTCTTGGAGGGGCTGAATAAGGGCAAGGGCAAAATGGTCATTTTCAGAATGTCAAAACTTGGTGAAAATTATTCCATCGGAACGGGCTCGATGAAACGAAGAAGTGGGCTTTGGATTCACCTCATTTGGAATTGTGGGTAAAAAGATATGAGCTGATGAAGATCAGGGACCTTTCTACAAAAATATCATCACAAACAAGTCCCGGAGTGGATAAGGCAGAAGCGGGTTTTGAGGAAATATGCTTTCTAGAGAGGAAGACGCATTTACACCCGAAGAAGAAGTGAATACGCTTTCTATCGGGGAAAACATACTATGTTGTTTCCGCCTCCACTTAAGTGACATGGCGGTGGCAGGACCGGTGCTGAGCGGCTGACGAGGGGGTCCCACTCCTTTCTCTCTCCTCCCGCTCATTCTTCTCGCTTGCGCCCCACAGAAGCAGAGAGGGGCGAGGCTGGGCTTGGCCGGCGATGGGCTCGTCGGCTCCGGCCAGCTCCGTCCAAGGGGAGGCAACCGGCGAGCACGGCGAGGTCCACCGAATCCGTCCAGAGGGGAGAAGAGCACCGGGGAGGAGAGGAGGGGCGGCACCATGCGGGGAACAGAGAGCTTGGCGGCGGCGGTTGATCTTGGGGCACGCGGCCAAGCACTACAAAAAAAAGACACATCCATGACATTTTGGGCTGAATGAATTTTTTTTCTGTCATACATATGACACTTCTATGACGATAATTGTGAGAAAACCCGGTATCATCATAGATGTGGTGGGCTCCTACTTCTATGACAAAAACTCATGACAGAAAATGGGCTTTTCGTCCTGGGCGGGCCGGAGACGCAGCTGCATGACATTCTTTGGGTCGTCCATGACGGAAAAACCGTGGTAGAAGCGAGGGGGAGGAAAATTTCGGGGAGTTCCCGGTTACGGTGGGAGGTCGGGGGCCGAGCGACGCACGTTTCTCTCATACACGTACGCGTGTGTGTGCGAGGCGTTGGCTCTAACTGAACCCGAGCGAGGCATTGGGCTCTAACTGAACCCGAGCGATTGCACTGCAGGCTACGCGTTACTGAACCCGAGCGATCGATTGATGGCTGTTAACTGAACCCGATCGAGCAACCTTCGCTACTGCTGCTAACGGAAGCCGATCGATTGGATGAACAGTGAGCGGTGGCGTTGCCTCTGGATGAACAGGACCCCGTGGTGTGGAGGGCTGGATGAACAGTGAGCGGTGGCGTTGCCTCTGGATGAACAGGACCCCGTGGTGTGGAGGGCTGGATGAACAGTAGACGATGGAGGGGTGCCCGTGGAGGGGTGGTTGAACAGGACCCAGTGGTGTGGAGGGCTGGATGAACAGTAGACGGTGGAGGGGTGCCCGTGGAGGGGTTGTTTAACAGTAGCCGGTGGAGTAGCGCACGGTGGAGGTTGGATGAACAGGACCCCGTGGAGGCTGGAGGAGGTCGATAGTAGCCCGTGGAGGCTGGAGGAGGTCGACGGTGGAGATGAGCAGTATCCCGTGGAGACCCGTTTTGCGGTACGCCACAGCCCTCCCAATCAACAGGACCACCGTTTCGACCGTAGCGCTCCAACACAAGTCTGTTTTCTCCATTTTGCGGTACGCCACACTCCTCCCGATCAACAGGACCCCTGTTTCGACCGTAGGAGGTCCGTTTCCTCCGTTTTGCGGTACACCAGACCCCTCCCGATGAACAGGATCCTGTTTCGAATGTGGCCGATCGAACACAAGGCCGTTTCCTCCGTTTTGCGGTACGCCAGGCCTCGTTTCCATCGCATGTTTCGTCCAAGCCCTCCCGATGAACATGACCACGCATTCCGTTCCGACCCAGCCGGTTGGCTCCCACGCGTTCCGTTGCCTCCCGATGAACATGACGCATTATGTTGCCTCCCCATGAACATGATGCATTCTGTTGCCTCCCCATGAACACGACCCATTCTGTTGCCTCCCCATGAACACAACGACGACGTTGTTTCTCTGTTCCGACCGAGCCATGTACACGAGCCCTGTCCGTACGTATGCGCGAGTAGGCGTTCGAGACCCTACCCGTATGTACGTACGTGGCCGTATTTTCATTCTTGCACCCTGGCCGCTGTACCTATGTGTACATGCTAAATGCGCGCCTCTACTACGACACGTGTGCGCTTCTACATCGACCAGTATATATGTACGTACACGTTCGCGACCAGAATGACAACGCTAAGTACGCTTCGACCAGGTGGGTCCCGACTGTCAGGCACTTCCTTGCCTGCGAAGATGTAGCTGGTGGGTCCCAACAGTCAGGGCGGCGAATCGTTTTTTTTTGCCCGGACGCACTTCCTTGCGGGCAAAGATGTAGATGCTGGGTCCCAGTAGTCAGGGGGGGAATCGTTTTGTTTTTTTCCTGGACGCACTTCCTTGCGTGCGAAGATGTAGCTGGTGGGTCCTTGCAGTCAGGGGGGCGAATCGTTTTTTTCGGACGCACTTCCTTGCATGCGAAGATGTAGCTGGTGGGTCCCAGCAGTAAGGGGGGCGAATCGTTTCTTTCGGACGCACTTCCTTGCGTGCAAAGATGTAGCTGGTGGGTCCTGTAAGTCAGGGGGAAACGTTTTTTTCGCGAAATACGGTGGCCCGTCCGGTGGGTCCCCGCTGTGAGGCGGAGGAATAATTACTTTGCGCGTAATAAGGACGCACTTCCTTGCTGCGGCTGTGGACCCAGCTGTCAGCCTCTCCACGTACAGTCCACGTCCGATGGAAGCCATTCCTTGACCATGTTGACCACGCCGCGCCGAGAGCAACAGAGCGGTGGACGACGGCGAGGCCTAGGAAGGGGACGACGCGGAGCTGGGGAAGACGCGTCAGTGAATGCCCACGCATAGAGGAGTATGAGGGTTCACACGTTCGGCTGCGGTGTGAGGCTGTCGTTGCCGCAGAATAATAGGGGGTGTGGGTGCATAGAGGGATGGCCTAGCCAGCGGTGGGAGTAGTAGGGGGCGGTGAGGCCTCCACGGCATCACAGCTGGCCATGGGCGGCAGGATCAGGCAGCACGACCGGCGCTGCTTTGGGCGGCTGGAGCACAAAGACCAGAGGTTGAAGAAGCACTACGGGCGTTGGATGGACATCGTATGGTCAATGGTGCTTGAATCGTTCATATATTTACTAAAGTTGACAAAGGCCTCCATCCCAGTCAACTTAGTAGGCCCACAAGTCAGCCTCCCACCAAGGTGGGTCCCAGCTAGCAGGGGGTATTCATTTTTTTGTGCGTAATAAGGAGGCACTTCCGGTGGGTCTGAGCTGACAACAGGGGAACGTTTTTTTCGCAAAATACGGTGGCCCGTCCTGTGGGTCCCAGCAGTCAGGGGGAAACGTTTTATTTCACGAAATACTAGTGGCCTGTTCGGTGGGTCCCTGCTATCAGGTGGAGGAATAATTATTTTCCGTGTAATAAGGAGGCACTTCCTTGCGGCTGCCGTGGACCCAGCTGTCAGCCTCTCCACGTATAGTACTCTTCCCATGGAAGTCAGTCATTGACCACATTGACCACACCGTGCCGAGAGCACCACGGTGGTGGACGATGGCGAGGCCTAGTAACGGGATGACGTGGAGCCGGGGAAGACGCGGCAGTGGAAGCCCGCGCGGAGAGGAGTACGAAGGTTCACCAGTTCGGCCGCGGTGTGAGGCTGCCGTCGCCGCAGAATAACAGGGGGTGTGGGTGAGTAGAGGGATGCCCTGGCCAGCGGTGGGAGCAGTAGGGGGCGCTAAGGCCTGCGCGGCAGCACAGCTAGCCATGGGGGGGCGGAGTAGGCGGTCTCGCCGGCGCTGCTTTGGCCGTTGGATTGACATCCAACGTTTACGTCTGCTAGAATCGTTTGTTGACGTATATAATTTATATATAGCGCATGGCAACTAAAAAAATCTTGCATACGCATCAACTAAACAGGCCCACAAATCAGACCACTCCCTCTTTTTTTAATAATTTATATATAGCGCATGGCAACTTCTTATGCAATTTATTGCAGTCGTTTTTTTTGGCTGGCAAGGGCCAATTTCGCATATTTCTGTGGGTTCCAAACTATTTTTAATACCGAAATGTCGAGCCAGATTTAAAGTACTTTGAAGATATATTTAAATTAGGTTAATGCCTAGTGAAATAGGAATCTGAAAGTGTGAAAAAATTCAGAAATTATGAAGTAATTGCGAATTTGTCATCTGTTTTTATATTTACAACCCATTTCATATTAGTTTCAAGTTTTGCAGGCGTCTTGAAAGAGTTGTAGCCCATCAGGGCATACAAAAATAAGTAGGCCTGGATTGGGTATTCTTCAGAAAAAATAAACAAGGCTCATTTTCAGAAAGAAAAAATAGCTGGGCTGGTCACATGGTGAACATAAAATATAAGCCTGGGCTAGACGGGCCACAGCCCAGTTCAAACCCTACTCCGTCTCAACAATACCAAACAAAAAAATACAACTCGAGTAGCTACGTCCCAGCTGTCAGCCGATCTTGTGATGTTCTCTTCTCTATTGACTATATACGCTCACAATGTCGTGGGTCCCAGATGTTAGGAAAACACTAGGACGAAGCATTTTATTTTTCCATACGCTGACGTGGTGGGCCCCTACTATCATCCTCTCCACGTACTTCTGTCGATTCCTGTTATTTGTTGACCATGTTGACAACGCAAGAGGGCGGTGCCGCGGCGAGCGCACCAAAGCGCGCGGAGGAGGTCGGTGTTAACAATTTAGGAGACGGTGGGGCAGCGATGCGTGCGCTGAGGCGTAGCCAGCCGCGGGAGGCGGAAGCAGGCGGCCCCGCTGGCGCTGGTTTGGTTTTGGCGGCTGGAGGAAGACAAGACAGAACAAACACGATAGACTGTAAAAGTAGCAGGAGTAGTTAACAACCATAACTGAAACCAGCAGGGTCACTTAACAACCAAAGCTGAAAGCAGTATGAGTACTTATACAGGTTCAGCCGTACAAAGCACGCCTCGAACAGTGCTACTTTGCCTACAGATAACCAAGGGTGAGGCCGCCAAGCCCTAGGACAAGGCCCAGGTGCCACCCCGCGCATCCACAACCTTCTGTAAGCGGCTTCATCTCGCAACATGGTCAATAAACAGGATATTCGCTTTAGATCCATGGAAAATCATGAACATAATCTTCTGTCCTATTCTCCAAGATGGACGGGCATTCATTATTTGAGACCACCCATGAATAAGTATCTTTTCACCTCCAAGGGGAATTGAGTAGGTCGACCTAAACATCATGTTGTGACCAAGCGCAAGTCTGACCCGACCATGGTCAGACATCTGTATAGGAACAATAGAACTCGGCAGTTCCTGTTTCAAGAAGATCACAGCTGTAAAACTGTGTATAAGTAATAGTTTATGAACAACATATATAACAGAAAACAGCTCGTACCATAAGTTTCTCGACACAGTTGGACCTGTTCAACGAGTGCAGTAGTGGCACACATATCCCACGTGGCCTTCCACCATTCAAACGCCCCACAAGGACCTCAAGACGATCAATAAAGTGTAGGAACTTGTGGATGTCGATCCAGCCAACTTCAGTGCCATTAGTAACAGCCGAGTCATTACAGAGTAACAAACGAGCAGACTGCTTATCTCTGAAAAACCTACACGTGCCACCAATTATAAGGAAATATTAGTTAGAAGTAGCATCTTCGTGAGAGATTCGTTGCTAATTCTAAAGTTAAATTGTGATTAGTTAGACAGAATAGGTGGATTAAGAAGTAATGGAGGCAACAAGCAAGAAACAGATACAAAACTAACATGGATGAACAATTGGAATCACGTCGGGGTGGAAGATCGCAGTGAAGATGAGACCAGGTTCTGCTATTTCCATCAACATTCGTGCACCAACTTTCAGTCCGTAACACTTGAGAAAGTTTATCCAAGTTCGGCCATAAAAAAGCAGCGATCTTCACTGTGCCCATTAAACTAGTGTATTCACTTATGGCAAGGATGAGCATCTTGAGCAAATAATACACTGCAGGAAAAATAATATGAGAACACAACATGTTCAAAAAAACCCCACCCTCCCGGATAGAAAAGAGGATTCTAGGAACATACTGTGCGCGTTTCAAAATGCTGTGTGAGGATGACAAGGAACAAGTGTGGCGTCTCGCCGAGGGCGCAGAAACATGTAGGGTACTCGCACTTTGGGCACTTCAAATGAAACAAACTAGATTCAGTAGGAAGAAAAATGCATCAACGGCAGCGGCTGCCATCCTAGCATTACCTACGACCAAGGGACTTGGATTTATCGGGAATGGATGAAGAATTCGTACATGGTTCTCCATGAGAAAACCCTATGCAATCGCCGAGAGGGGGTTTTCTCTGAATAAGCAGACGAGGGAGAAAGGGATTCAGGCCTAGTGAAATATTGCCACTTCGTTCGTCTAGCTTACTGCTAAAGCTGGAAAGGGGGATTGTGATTTGACGGCTCATTGGGCATTACTGCGGCACTACGACCGGGGTGTGTCTACCGTGAAGTTGTGCACTCTAATTTGTGCATATGGCACGTGGACCCCGTTGGCGGTTGCCCCACATATCAGTGAAAGGAAGTAGAAAGACAGCAGTAACTAGTTACACAAATATATTTTTTGACAGAGAGATACTCCCTCTGTAAAGAAATATACAAATCTTTTATATCACAGGCTCTCCTTGCCAAGAAATATACTCCCTCTGCAACGCACGGGCATTATGGGCGTTCAGCTTTTTTATGGGGGTTCAGCTAAGAATATAATACTCAGATAGGCTCGCGGTTCTGGACTTTGGGTCGCAGGCCGACCCTGCATCTTTGGGGACCCATGTGTTCTACCTTAGTGCTTTTCATATTGCAAGCGATCGGTAGGGCGCTGGTTTTAGATGCTGTCGCAAGCCGAATACACAAGATTCAATAAAGAATGGCAGCTGTTGAAATGAAATCGAACGACAGTTCCTAAACAGCAATCGGAGATGCAATTCTATCAATGATATACCATGTGATAAATAATATTGTCGTACTACTTATACACTTAGGGGATACTTGTTTCACCATGCCAGATTATTACATCAAAATCTCTCGGAGGATAGATCAGTTCGGCAGTTGCGTGCTGCTACTGAAGAATTTCAAAGTTGATTTGGACCAGCTCTCCTTGCCGAGAAAGTTCGATTTTGACATCAAACCCTACCACAAGATATGATTTAGATTTGAACCTTTACCATCCTTTAGCAACAATCATCATGCGACCATCCTTTGTACTTACGGTATATTGAGCAGGTTCATTCACACCAAGGCTGCGCATGGTAAGTGAAACTTGGCCGCGGTCACCCAGATTATTGAACGACTCCCTCGTTGCTGTAGGAATTCTCTATTTGCAAACAAGAAGACATACCCAAACAGTTATATGAACACAGTGAATCATGTGAAACAACATGTAAAAAAAGAACGAAGCACTTGGGCGGCCAATGCTTACCAAGAAGGTGGACATGTCAGTTTTTGTAAGGACTTTGGTATATGAAGTGCGAACTGCAGCCCAGTATGTTGCCAGTGCAACTTCACGGGCCGGAGCAGATGCAAGTGCAAGTGTTGGTGCAGGTGCCGAAGCCGCTGCTGCAACCGGAGATGGTGCTCCTTGTAGAGCTGGTGCTGGTGTCGGAGCAGGTGTCGGTGGCGATGCCCGATCCTCCGGTAGATCAGACTGATCCGCTGACGCGATCGGTGCCCAATCCTCAGCTGGATCAGACTGAGTTGCTGCCGCTGTCAGTGCTAGAGCAACTGCCGATGCTCGATCTGTGTGAGACAACGGCGATCGTGTCTGGTCTGCTACGATCAGCTTTCTAACTTGACTAGGATCCGTGACCGTGACCCAATTTTTTTCTTCATTTATTTTAAACGCGAGAAGGACTAATTGTGGCATTTTTGTTAAACCAAACTGCAGTTCATCATAGGGATTCAGCTTGTACTCAGACAACAGACTGATCCAATTTTCCAGTAATATAAGTGATGGACAGTGCCTTCGTGACTGACACGACATAAGAAGTGAAACCTGCAAAAATAGCCATCATAGAGCAAAGCAAACGGTTTATTCTGTGATGAATGTCACATGGCGAAACCTGCATCGTAAAATTGCAGGAAAAGAAAAAAACATGACATTAAATCAATAAGATTTAGACAGCAAATCAATAAGATTTACTTGATGTGACACGAGTGAAACCTTACCAGGAAATCACTATGTTGAAGTACTAAACAGAAGATTGATCGTCCAACTACGTGTGGCATGCAGGGGCCCCGCCTACTCCCACAAGCAGGACAGTCCAAAGGTCGTGACAAATCGTATGGACCGAACATCCATGGGCTGGAAATCCTGGTGGGTGCGATAAACCCTGCAATGCATACAGATATTGGAGTGTAACCATAATTGATAAACTGTCCTCACAAAAAATATGATCTAGATACTTCAAAATATACAGACTGAATTGAGTGGACAGACATTAACATAGACCGTTCTCAGGACTGACCACACACCAAAAGCGGTAGTACTAATAAACAATAAAGGGTTCACAAACACAAATCAACTACTAAACAATAGTACTTACTACAGACAAGCAAAGCTGCACTAACTAAACTCTGCAAACTATTTCTTGCCACCGACCTACAGGGTGAACCCCGCATAACTGACTAGGCCATGGACTTCGTGTGAGATGTCTACATGCACCATCACCATCTTGTCAACCTTGGAGAACCTAACAGAGTGGTCTTTCCACTCATAAACATGATGATGAAGACAGGCCGCATCAGATTTGTTGGGAAACTTTACAAGAACCACACCATTCGTAATCAAAGGCATAACCAGGAAATTGTTGTGGTCAAGTACAGCCTCGAGAACACGCCTGGCAACAATTCTATAGGAAAACACTAGTTCAGGACACGTGGCGACAAGGACACAGCAGCTGGATAGTTTAGCAGTAGAACTCGTCATGAGGTGTTCCAGTTCACACGGCATGACTTTGAGAACTTCATCTCCATCATGGACCTGGTTCTAATTCAAACAAAAACAATATTTTTTTACTACCTCCGTTCAGAAATATAAGATGATTTTCGATATTATACTCCATATATGACTACATAGAAATGAGTGAAAAAAAGAAACTAGAACATGTCTTCAAAGGCATGAGAGAAGAGGGATTACATGCAATATCCATAACACAAGTTACTCAGGAAAATATACCCTCTTAAAAGGTAGCATTGATGTTCATAAAGTACTCCCTCCATCCCAAAATTCTTGTCTTAGATTTGTCTAGATACGGATGTATCAAGTCACATTTTAGTATTAGATACATTTGTATCTTATCTAGAAAAATCTAAGACAAGAAATTTGGGACAGAGGGAGTAGTTGAAAGTAATCTATAAGAAATCAATGTCAACCTCTCGCATGTTTTGGTCAAAAGAGGAATTTAGAACCGTCATTTGGCACACTAAAATCACATGCAAGATCACCCAGAAAGTTGTACTACCAGTACTAGTACTGCGTGTTAGATGAAAAAAATACGATCAAGATCGAGAAAAAGATCATCAACAAGAGACATTACTGGACTTGCTTAATGAGGGATCCTGGAGAGGGGAGATTGGAGAGGGCGATGGCTTTGAGCTTGTCTGCGGTAGTCTCGGCGGGGTTCTTGCGCTTCTTCGTACCATGAGCCTCGACGGTTTCGGCCAGAGCCATAGACATCACATCGGCCAGTGCTCCGGCATCCATCCAAGAGAGGAAGCTGAGAGAGAAGACTGAAAGGCGGAACGAGATGAGGGAGAAGCGAAGCGAGTGGGGGTTTTCTTCAAGAGAGGAAGCTGAGAGAGAAGAGTGAAATGATGGCTGCTTCGTCCGTCCAACTTACTGCTGGAAAGGAGGGGTTTTTGTGATTTGACGGCTCATTGGGCATTACTGCGGCGGTTCGATCGGGGTAGTCTACTGTCACTCTACTACGTAGTAATTTAGTGCATGGCTGGTGGACCCAGGTGCTGGCTGTCCCACACGTCGGCGAAAGTGAGTAATTTAGTGCATGTCTGGAGGAGGATCTGCACGGTAGAGCGTGTCCACTGTTTTTCTGAAGAAGAAAATGATTACAACAAGTGTTTCCACTCTTACGACGGAGGAGTGCGAAACACGGCAACCACTTGAACATACATAGTGCTCCTACTACTAGGCATGTGCAGTGGTTCATACGTCAGTACTACACAATCTTATAGCTAGTGTAGTAAGATATGACGATAACAAATGATGTTGTGCGCATGTCAACTACTCCTATATGTAAGATAGTACCACTTTTTCGACTGTCCGGTCGAGAATGAACGGTGAGATCAATGTTAACAGAACTAGGTCCACATCGCACGGAGAGTACGGTGCTACAGTACTCCATGAAACATGAACCATATGAAGCAAGAATAGTGTTAGGCAGGGTGTATGAAGGGGGCACGAGATGGGAGCAAAATTTCCCTTCTCGACCCACTTTTGGGTGTTTGGCGGAATGCATGAAGGGTGCATGAGTCCACACTAGTAGGTTGACAAAAATACACGAAGAGGAAACAACTATATTGAGATGAGAATGCAACCAAACACACCCACACGCTTTGTGCTAAAGTGACTGATCTACATCGTCTGAGTTTGATCCAACGGTCATGTTGCGCCGAGACATGCACATGCCCATGCAGAGGGCGCCTAAACACCACCGAAGTCCCTCTGCTTCTCGAGGCACACGAAATTGGTGATGCAGGGTGGAAGCGCCCGCAGAGCCCGCTCTTGGTCGACGGGAGCCAACTCGTCAAAGACGGCGTGCAATGGCACGAATGGATTCCGGTGACGGAGCCCTGAAAGAATTCGCCCAGCAACGGCGACGGCAGCCCGCAACCCCCTCGTTGTCCAGCTCAGCCCCCACCATCGCGCGGAGACGGCTCAGCTCCTCGGAGATATAAGTGAATAAGGAGACCAGGTCAGGAAGCCACGGCTCGTTGAAGTTGACCGGGTGGTCGAACGGGTTTAGCCCGACGACCGGCATCGTCGCGCTGGCACGACGGTAGGCATCATGCAGCCGCAACACGTGCGTGGAAACTTGGTTCACCATGTGGCTGAGGCGATCCTGGACCTCGTCACGATAGGCCCGCTCATGCTCCAGCCGGCTCCCCTGACGGCCTATAGTATCTCCCGCTTTCTGCAGCAACGCCACCGATGCCTCAAGCATCTTTGTGGTGGACGCCTGCCGCTTTTGAAGCTCCATGAACTCCCGCACATAACGGAGGAGCATGGCACTCCTCTCCTCCTTGAGCTCACGGAGCTCCACGTCCTTGGTCCTGAGCTCCACATCCTTGGCATGGAGCTCCTGTGTTAGGAGCCTCACCTCGGACTCCGTGATCTACTGCGCCGCCATGGCACCAGGTAGAAGCAATGGGGAGAGGAAGCAAAGGGGCAAAACGGCTGAAAGGCAATGCAATATACGGGAATGCGGAGGGAGCGGGGAATCTTTTGGTTTTCACCACGGTAAAACACGAGTCGACGACTTCTCACATCAAGGAGCAGTGTGTTTTTACAGGCAGAGTCATCATGACAAATTGCTGCCGCGCCTGCTCCCGTCAATCAAAAAATTAAAAATCCTGCCGCGGCTGCTCCCGTCAATCAAAAAGTTAAAAATGCTGCCGCACCCAAACACCAGAGCAACGCCGCGGTGGATATTTAAATTTACCTGCCGGCAAGTAGATAAAAAAAGGGGTGAAAAAACAAATGTGGCGGCGGCCTAGCTAATCGGCCGAACTAGCCCAACTAGCTAGCCACCGTGCTTCACTGATGTACTCGGCGGGAAAGGTGGCCTTTCGTGATTTGATGACTCATTTACTTGCTTCGGCGCTACGACCGAGGAGGACCCAAAAAATGCGCGGTAGGGCATCCCACGTCAGGAAGAATATATGCGTGCACCACCCGGGAGGACCCCGAAACCGCGCGTTAGGGTGTGCCACGTCTCGGCACAGTTGAAAAATGTGCGTGTAAAAATATACTATATCAGACGTAGTACCTATGGTTCGACCTCGGGACGCAGCCAATCGGTTGAAAACACCCCACTAGCCACACAGCTTCATCATGCAAATGTGGCACGGAGGATAGATGTGGTTAGCTCCGTCTCGACCAGCCACAACGTCTCTTGTTCTAGGCGATTCTTCTATTTTCCAAGCTTTTTTTAGTTGTAATAACACCACGGCAAGCTAGCGCCGCTCTTCATGTGTGCCCGTGCAAAGGTTAGACGATGGAGAGAAGAGAGATTGAGATCGCAGACCTGGGACCCACCAGTAAGTGAGACAACGGTCATGCATGAGTTGACGAGGCACTCCCTCTACTCTACTCAACGCAAGTACTATATAAAATCAAGTTATGGGACAAAGCCAACAACCGTTCATTTTTTCAGGCTATCGACTTACGCTTTATAGTCCAGGTTGCTAGTTCGAATCTCGTCTTTCAGATTTGTTAGTTTTAGGTTCAAATTTGATTAATGACAAGTGGGACCCCCATGTGTTGTTCCGATATTTCAGTGTAGGATGGTTTTTTTGAACAAACACTTTGCGCGGTTAGACAAGTAACGACACGAGTTACACGTATTTTGCAAGTTTACGAACAAAAATGACAGTGGCATAGAATATCACATCCACCCTGTAGCTTAGATACTACAGTGATACGAGTTTTTACACCGTTGGAAGTGAGATCCCATGGCTTGGTAGTAGTCTTTGTAATTATGCGCAATTTCCAAACTCTCGAAAGGTTTTTTTGCAAATAAAACATTTAGGCCTTGTGTGTGCCGCTGCATCTTCGATCCAACGGCTCCCCGGTGCTCATATTAGGTGGCCCCCGTAGCTTAATTACCCACTACGATGATATGAGCATCTAGGTCGTATGATCGATGATCATATGGCACATGCATAGTACTTGTACTTTCTGCGCATTTCCCAAACTCTATCAGTCATATATTGCAAAAACATTCAAACCTCCTACTATGGGTCATTAGATCTCAGTGAACTCATGTCACCATAGAATCTACGGTGCGGGAGCACCTCATACTCTCCCGTGCGAGAATACATAAGGTGCTATCGCAGCTTGGATGCTACGGTGATACGAGCTTGGAGGTCATTTGATCTGAGATCCAATGGCATCTGAGCAGTCTTTGTGCTTGTAAGCAGTGGCTGAACTCTTTTGGGGCTTTTCTGCAAAAAACCATTGGAACCACCGAGGAGGTGTTGGGTCACAAATCCAACGCCTCCGAAGAGCTTGTATCACCATAGCATCTAAGGTGTGGTAGCACATGATATTCTTACATACAGAAGAATATGATGTCCTCCTTCATCTTAGATGCTACGGTGATACGAGTTTCGAGGTCGTTGGATATGGGATCAAAGGGCATCTAAGTAGTTTTTGTACAAATTGTGTGCAATTCTCAAAGTCATCAAGGTTTTCCTGCAAAAATATTGAGACACATCATGTGAGCTGCTATATCTCAGATCTACAAGCTCCAAGCAACTCGTATCGACATATACTCCCTCTGTTCGGAATTACTTGTCGCGGGTATGGATGTATCTAGATGTATTTTATTTCTAGATACATCCATTTCTTCGACGAGTAATTTGGATCGGAGGGAGTAGCATCTAAGGTATGGTGGCACATGATATTCTCCAGGGAGGAGGGCTGGGGGGTGCACAACCAATCAGTGGTTGGGAGGGTGGGGACAAATATAATCTAAACAACCCTAAACAGAGCTCCACAATTTTATCTAAGGTCGAGGGGTTGACCCCCCACAATCATAGCTCCGCCTAAACACAACATTTGCATGTACTGTAGAACTAGACTTAATATACATGTTTCAGTTTCATGTTCATTTTAAATATTGAACTGAGGACCATGGATGCCTTACATTTTATTCCCTTCATTCCTAAATATTAGTCTTTTTAGAGTCTTCAAATGGACTGGCACATACGGATGTATATAGACATATTTTAGAGTCTAGATTCACTCATTTTGCTCCGTATGTAGTCACTTGTTGAACTCTCTAAAAGACTAATATTTAGGAATAGAAGGAGTATTTTTGAATTCGTGTCATACATGCATGGTTTTTAAAAATAGATGCACTATACTTATTGGATTGTTGTTGTGTTCGTGCATGTGTGTCTGTGTGTGTGTGTGTGGTCATATGCTTGATACATACAAAGTTTTCTCACCTCCATATTGTTCATCTTTTAAATTTGAATTTGCATTGGAAAACTTACTAGGGGTACCATGAAATGTGAAATCCACATTGAGATCACTATATCACAAACTCACTCTAATTCAACAACTCGTCATAAATAAATTACCACGTTGAGATTAGTATTTGCAAGGAAAATACGGTTATTGTAATACACATAGATTCGTTCGGCAATTTAAAAGGTTCCTTTCCTATTCTCGAATGGTAGGACCCAATGGCGTACCAGCCAGACCTTGGCTCGTGTTGATCCTCAAAAAAATGGGCTCGTGTCCTTCGGTGGCGTGCATGGTATGCACATTAGGCAACCCCAACCAGTCGAGCCTCAGTGTTTCAAGTCGAAATATCTGGCGGCCAGAATTCTAGCCCTAGGAAATTACCCTCATGTCCCCGGTCCATAATGACTACCGATGAACAACGGAGGGATGCTTTAGTAACTAGACAACGTTACCTACCGTGCCGAGCACGGTTCAATTCCCTCGGTCGCCGCTCGTCAAGGTCACCCGTCAACTGCATTGCCTAGTACTACTACTACTACACCAGGATGAACACAGAATTGACCCCGTTTGTTCGTGCCTAGTACTTGAGTTAATATATCAGATAATGCACTGGTACGGAGGGATTATCCTTTTACTTTGCATATATAACTTGTCTGAAGTCTAACTAAGCAAAATGTTTGACCAAATCCTTTCTTAAGAAATACAAAAGGACAGATGTACGACTTGAAAATTTATTGCATGATGCAGGTTATGATATTGTTTCGAATCCTGGATCTTAAATTTCAGAAAATCCAAAAGTGAGCATAAATTATTGAAACTAAGCATGGTCACGTGATATGGCACAAATATTACTTCGTAAGTTTTTTCTTCAATTTGAGACAAGCTTCTTATGACAATTTGCACCAATGAAGAGCCAAGGTATTTTGGAACAAAGACCTGTCACGTTAAGGCGAACGCTTTCACTATTGAAACCGTGGGCGTTTACGTGCCGCCACGAGTCCCCGCTTCTCATCGGCAGGTGTCGTCCAAGCAAGCGTGTGAGTCGATGGGAGGCATGCGAACAGACCGCTGCGCCGGCTGTCAGAGAGGCGTGCGAGCAGACCGCTGTGCAGGCTCACCGGGAAGCGAGCCCTTTGACCAGGCTCCGCCGCCCACCGTCGTCCCAACTACTCCCACTTTTAATGTCACCGGCGCCGCAGTTTAAAATCAACCCCGCACTACCCGGTATCGCTACAATCCTCTCTCTTCCTCTCCGACTCTCCTGTCGTCTACCTCCAACTAGCCTGACCTAAACATATGCCATGCCGCATCACGATGGTCTGCCCTTAGTGTTCCAGTTTCCTGAGGAAGACACCCAGCAGGAGTCTCAAGAATATAAGGCGCTTTGGGACGAGCTTGAACTGGCCTTGTGGGAAGACGCCGCGCCTGTCCCCGCTCCTGTTCCGTCTCCTGTCGCCCCGACTGCGCCAACGCCCATCCCCGTGCACCTGCCAGCGCATGCGCCTGCGCGTGCACTGACGCGCACGCCCATGCCGGTGCCCGTACATCTGCCAGCGCATGCGCCTGCGCGTGCACTAACGTGCGCGCCCGTGCTGGTGCCCGTGCACACGAATGTCTCCGCCGCGCCGTTTACAGCGCCTGTCCCCGCGCGGGTGCCAGTGCCCCCCTCAGCGTCATGGATGGCTGTCGTCGACCGCTTCCTTGCACCAACGCCAGTTGCCTCCTCCCGCTAGTTGACTCGCTCCAAAGTCCAGAACATTTTGGCCTTCCTTGAAGCTAGGCCAACGTCCAGGAGTACGCCAACAACAGCGCAAGATGCCATCGTCACCGTCAGTCAGTGGCCCGACGACACACAGAGCACGGCAGAGGAGCCGCTTCCCACCGCGAGGCGCCCCCGCCGCCGCCGCGTAATCTAAATTGTCCATGAAAAACGTTCGGATTGCCATTCTTAAAATCCGAACGTTTATCATTTCCGTTTATTTTATATTGATCGTCGTATAATTTAAAGTCAGAGTCAGACTGAACGAAATGTATGCTTTGATCGATTGAATGTTCTGCTAGAGCCGTATCAAATTAAATATAAAATGTCATCAAGCCACATGTATTCCTTGTCATCCAACGACCTACACTGCTTCAATGTCGAGTGCTCAACACGTTTAGCGTGCAGTTAATTTAATGCCAAAAATAGTGCTAATCACAGGACAACATGCAAATAATATCCTAGTAGTTAATATCCTCATGCACTGAATATACTTCCAAATTAACGTGCATTACACATACACACTGACTAGTGCTGCTAGTACTTGAAACTGGTGCCGTGACTTGTGAATGCGTCCAGATATGGTCAACGGCAACATCGCCCGCGAGTTCTTCCTGTTTGCTCGTGCGTCTAAATGCAGAAGGGGAGGAGAGAGAGAGAGCATGCATGGAACCCACCAGTAAGTGAAGGCGAATAGTACTAAAAACAATATTACATGTTATCCGTTAATTAGGCTGTGGTGATATAAAAACATTATGTGAACAAAGGGGGTACAACAAACATTGCTATTCTACATATGTTGCCTATTGACGTGTGGCTTGAAGGCCCGGTCGCATGTTCGATCCTCGTCCTTTATTTTTTAATTTGTATATGGGTCCAAATTTGTTTCATGACATGTGGGCCCCTCGGTGTGTAGTTTGTAGCACTTTAATTTGTGGGTCGAAATTTGTTCCATTCCAAGTGAACTATCGATGTGTAGTTTTGTAGCTTATTTATAATAATTAAAGAGAACAACATAGTTTTTTCAATAATACCATGGTGCGACGTTGAAGGCGAGAAAGGACATGTGAGAGAGCGATGACTGAGCAAGAGGGAAATCAACTAGGGGAGTTGCTTGGGTTGCAACGGTGTTTGGAGTAGTTGTGGGCCGAATCCTTTGAAAATATAATCTAAACCGACCGGAACAAATGCCTACACAAATTAATCCAAGGTTGGAGTGCCCCTCGTAATGTAAATAGCTCCGGCTTTGTGAGGGATGGAGAGGTAGTAGCTTCAACGCGTGGAAGATACGGTGTGAGAAAGCGAGGTCAATCGAGAGACATATAGATAGAGAGACAAAGTGAGTGTGTTCCGGCATTCATTGAACAAATATATATGCTCTGGAGAGATATTGTCTGATTGAGCTTTTTGGCAAGGGTGAGGGCTATAAGATATAGCTTGAGAGATGATCCAGTCACAGACGTGTAGATATATTTTGTGTGTGGGAGGAAGCAAGGTCAAACGATCACATAGGGTTGCCGTGCGATCGAAAGGGTGAAACGGGTTGGAGACAGTGACCTAGATAGACGATGTGCGTGAGAGAGTATACAATGTGAATAGGTCGAATTGGGCTTAAACATGGTGATATATCGTTTTTGTCTGAGAAAGAGCGAGATCAATCATGACATACGGAGAGAGAGAGAGAGAGAGAGAGATCGAGTGAGCGTGGCCCACCATGGGGTCGAAAGAGTGGCGGCGGCTTGGATGGACAGACCTAGATAGACAATCTGTGCGAGAGAGTATAGAGTGTGTCGATCGAGGCCCGAAAAGGGAGATATATCATTTGTGTGTGAAAGAAAACGAGGTTAAACGAGACTCAGATAAAGAGAGCAAGATTGAGCGAGTGTGGCCCGCCGTCTAGAAGAAAGAGTGAGACAGTCTCGAGGGAGTGACCTATATATACAACGTGCGTGCGTGCACAAGAGAGGTTCGGGGGCTAGATAGGCACTGCATGTGTTTAGCGCGAGAGGGTGAGAGGGAGAGGAGGGAGAGAGAGAGAGCTCGGCATGGGGTGCAATGGCGGGTGGGTGAGGTAAATACATTTGGTAACAGAGTGGAAAAAGGGGTTGTGTAGTTGAGAGACTTAGAGATTGAAACATGGAGAGAAAGAATGAACATGTGTTGGAAACCGATAGCTTCCTAAGGTGGTTAGGAGAGGAAGATTGACCGATACAGGAAGTATGTAGCGTTTGTGCTGGGGGAGGGCTAAAAACAACATTTGAATGTACATAGTACGAGACTTAATATCGATGTTTCAATTCGGTGTATATTGTAATATTTGAACCGAGGACTAGGCATACGGGTAATTATTTCGAATTCGTGCCATACTAAGTTTCGAAAAGTTGGCAGTAACTCAGTTTGTTGTGCTATTTTGTAGGTCATATGTTTGAATCCATCCAAAAGTTTTCTCACTACCATGGTGTTCATCATATACATATGAATTTGTATTAAAAAAGTAGCGTGGATAAAGTGAAATGAGAAATCCACGTTAGAATTGGAGATCGCTATGTGACACACACTGTGATTCAAATAACTAACTACGTGACACACACTCTAATTAAAATAAATAATTATGTGACACACACTCTAATCCACGTTAGCGTGGGTACCATTTCAATTTTTTTCAAATAACTCCTCATTAATTAATTTATAGTACTCCCTCTGTTCACTTTTATAAGACCTTGAAGACATTTCAGACAATGTGCAAAACAGTTCATTTTAAGTTGTCTAAAACGACTTACAAAAGTGAACGGATGGAGTATCTCGTTTCGAATGACTAATTATTGCAAGGAAAACACGGGCATGGTAATACATACAGATTCGTTTGCAAATGAAAGAAGATTCGTTTGCATTCTCAAATGTAGGCGCACCAGGCAGACTAGGGTCGTGTCGGGGTGGACGCTACTTCAGTGCCTTAAAGGAAACTACCTTTGGGTCACTGACATGTTGTCCAGCCACCTGTTGGGCCCACATGTCATGGACACAAAGGCAGGTGCCTTAAGGCACCGAAGCATAGTCCTGTCGGGGTGGTCGCGTGTCTCAAACGGACGCGTAGCACCCAGCCACCCACCCCCCTCCCCCCAAAAAAAGGACGACAACAATATAAGTTCGCGCTTCCACATTTCGGATTGAAATATCCGGCGGCCCCAATTCCAGCCCTGCAAAATCTCTCTTCTCCACCGTCCCCTTCCGCGCCCAGATTGCTCAAATCCCTAATTCGCCGCCAACCCTCGAATCGCCCCTCGTCTCATCTCTTTCCCCACCGTTCCCCACCTCTGTGCCGGACGATGACGATGAAGACAACGGTCGCGCTTCAGCACCGCACCGGAGCTACCTCATCTATGCCCTCGTGAATCGCACCGGGTGGTCCACCGACAACGTCGGCCGCCGCAACCGACGTGCCTCACAGACACCGATTTCCACCGCATCAGGTGCGCTTCACCGACGCCGTCTCCCAGCTCACCGGGGCTACTTCGCTGAGCACATCGTCGCACCTCCGCCCCCCACCCCGAGGCCGTTGGGGCTTCACCAACGGTCTCGTCCACCTCATCGTAGCACTCCGCTGCCACTCAAGATCTGCATCCGTGCGCAGCCAGCCAACTCCAGCGCATCACCCTCAACGGCTCTGAAGTGACCCGCACTCTATCTAGGTGAGCATGCCCAAACGCCGACCCGAACTAGGTATCCACACATCACTCCCTTGTGCACTGTTCTGACGATGTTTGGATATCCTTTCACTGCTTTCTTAGCTTACACGCCTATGCAACTCTGACTTTAACTCTTATTTCTTCTGGAGATACCATCTAAAACAAGCAAATCCATTTTTTAGCGAAGCATGACGGCGCTACGGGATCTGGTACACATCCTGCACACCCGTATAACCTTGTAAGTATCTGTCCTCTGGTACAACATCAAGGTCGATTCCTCTTATTTGATCAACCATTTGCCGTGTCAAAAATGCAGAGGTGGATGCAAGGAGCACAAGGCCTGCACATCCAACCAAGTTGTAACATGGAATTGTACATGGAACATCCCAAGTGCAAGCAGAGCTGCAGTGAGCCTGTACAACGAGCTAGCGTAAGTCCCTGCATTTCATTTAATTCGTATTGGCATTCGTGTATGATTTGTGTGCAGTGGCTGATCCACGAATTCAAGTTACCAGGGGAGAACATTTAACTTAAAAATACGAATGCACTTGCACTCCGGAAATCAACATAACTTGAGAAATGTGAAGCTACATGCACTTTGAAAAACAGGTAATGATCCAAAGTAGTTCAGATTATAAACACTAAATGATGCAAGCACCAAAAAACACAAAATGCAACATGGTGTACAAGGACTACAAACATGGTATGTACCTGCTTGAATTATTCGTTCTCTGGCTGAAAATATCAAAGTGTAATTGCACGTATAACCAGTGCGCAAACTGCATATCAATATATCTATCCTGCACAAGTATGCCAATAGTTTCAAACAACAGATTAGAAAAGTATTTATGCTATGTTGTCATGATACGGGGACTTTCTGGTAGATGGCCTTGACGTGTCCTCAAGCTATGAAAATGCACTACAATTTGCTTGTCATCAATGCCTGCAAATCTCTGTATCTCTCAACATAGTAGATCATCATTAGACACTAAATCCTTCAATGAGCTTGCAAAATGCTTGCATTAGATCCCTCATTAGACACTATATGTTCATCACCAGGAGCATGTAAAATGTTTGCATCAAATCCTTTATTAGCAGTCTGTTCATTAGACACTTCAGGCTCAAGAACAACATGATCTTGTATGTTTGCGCCGGAAACTTGATTAGATACATCAGATTCAGTCAGTTTAGTATTGATTGGAGGAGTTATAAAATAAGTAGAAATTGGTTTCATTTTGTCATAGATTCCCTACATACAAGCAGTTTTACAACACCGTCAGGTTTAACTATTGGCCAGAAATTGAAGAGTTCAATTAGATATAATCAGGGATGTGATGCACCTTCTCATTGCGCATGCTACTCTTGCAAGCTGCGACTGTCCGTTTGCGCAAGCTTGATGCCATGCCTGTGTTGCCATCGCTGCCTTCCACGTAGGCTACACCCAGGGTTGGATCTTCATCTTCTTGTTCTTCCGTTCGCTTGAAGCCCGGTGACCGCCCTCCAACGAGGGCGCGATGAAGTGCTGTGTTGGTCTGTCCAGCGGCGGCTAGGTTAGGAGCGAACCATACTGGAGGCTGGAGCGAATGAATTGGGATTTTTCCTGCTGTCGATCGATATGGGAGGCGCTCGTTTGGGCCGCGAGCCTACTATAGGGCCTGGCTTGCACTTATGTTATTGGCCCATCCAAATTGAAACATTTTTCTTCATTTTTTACATTGTGTGCTCGTGCGTTGGGACAAACAAAACTAGCATGGGCCAACCTGGACGACTCAACCTAGGTGCACACTTTCCAGCTACCTGAGGAGGCCGCCCATACCAGCCCCTATGGTGGCGTCGCCCCTTTTTGCCTGTATGATTGGATAGTGAAAAATATTCCAGTGGCTCTTTTGATTTACCCACAGAATGGTTGAATTGCTTGTTTCTATGAACTGCGTTCGCCAATAATGTGAAGGATGCCAGTATTTTCATCCTATTGTAGATTGCTTAGATCTCGATATGCCAAAAGTAATCGCATGAAATATACAGCAAAAAGTAATCAACACTATATTGAGGCATACATTGTTGCCCCAGTATGGAGATCATAGAATGATCAGAGGTCACTCCATTAACCTACTGCAATTGTTTGATGTTCCCCAAAAATTCAAAGTCATGAGCCTGATTGTTGAGACAATCAAGAGGACAGCTGCAGATCCGAAGAGGTCATGTGGATATGCTCCACCCATTCAAATACTCATCAACTCCAAGACAGGCATAGGCACTTATCTTTTGAACAAGGAACATCTACCATGAGACCAGATTTTGAGGACAACACTATTGTCATGAAAGAAGGTGATCCTAGATCTGTAGAGGCACACGAAAAGAGAGAGAAAGCAAAGGTCGAGAAAGATGCAAAGATTCCAAGTGTTGAAGAAGCATCTCAAGTGTTTCTAAGGACCAAGCAATATCAACTTGGATATCTGATTCAAACCACCATGAGGATTGAGAAGGGATTGGCCAGCCTGACTCAGAACTAAGAGAGCCTGGAAAGGATCATTGAGACTAAATTTTATGAATTTGATTTAAAGGTGATAGAGATGCAGGCAACAGTTGAGTAGCTCCAGGAAGAAGCTTAGGAGAGGAAAGGGAAGGCTACCACAAATGCCTTTTAGAGAGTGCCAAGACGGCAGAGATCTGCTGCAGTGCCAGTGACTGACACTAGAGCTACTACATCAACACCTGCAGCCACACCATCAGTGCCACCTCCAGTTGCTACTCCACCAACTCCAACAACTTCCACAGATGCATTCATCCTTGGAGTCCTCTTAACGCCTCCTCCCGAAGATCAAGCCTAGAGAGACGCATAGCGCTATGCATTTTCAAGCTTTTTGGTAACTTGTTGTGAAAGGGGGAGAACGTGTATAGATCATAGGCTTCGAGAGAGAGAGCTTTGCTTCTTTTGCCTTCTTTGTCTTTTGGTTGATACTTATATTGTGTGCTTGCTTGATACTTTATGTCTATGTGTGTGATATACTTGTATGATCATTCACTTAGCCTTGGTGATGAGTGCATGTTTTTTACTCTCTATCATTTTGAGTGCTCTACCAAGATGTATGTGACATGGAAGAGTAACCCATGATCCTAATTGATTGTGCGTTTGCATTCCAAAGCAAATTTAAAATAATGCACAAATTTAGGTGAGCTCTTGCTTATCACATACTTCTCAAAGAGACGATGTATTTCAATCTTATTATCATTTGTCGAAGCTTTGATCTATATGTTGTCATCAATTACCAAAAAGGGGGAGATTGAAAGTGCAACAATCCCTGGGTGGTTTTGGTAATTCCTAACAACATATAGCTCATTGAACTAATTCTCTTTCAAGATGATCATTTCACAAAGTTCAATGACTGGCATGGCATGGACTAGGAATGTGGACCTCTCAAAATGCTAAGGACACATATTGGCTCAAAGACTCTACATTTTATTTTACTGATCCTAGATCACATTGAGTCCATAGGAAAAGCCAATACTATGAAAAGGGGATGAGGTGTTGCTTAATGGCTTGCTTGCTCAAAATGCTTAGTGATATGCTCCAAAAGCCCTCAACCACTTTCTCATATCCACATCTGTCTGTCAGCGTCCTGGGAACGGGGGTACCCAGACTTGACTGCCTGCGGCCCAGGGCGTGGCTCCACCAACGGCCTAGAACAGCCCATCTTCATTAGAAGCCATTCAAGACCCTCGCGAGGGGCCAAGCCTCGCGAGGCGGACGAAGCAAGACGTCCTCAGGGGCAGCCTTCCTAGGCTGGCTCCCAAGGGGCAGAGATATCTATGCAAGGGGCACCTCGTGAGGAGCGCGTGATGTGAGCCATGACGACCAAGGCCAGGCGGGTGCCAGCGGGCGCAGAGTACTCGTTGCCTCTTTGGTGCTAAAGGGGCAAGCGCAGGCGAGGAGTCCCGAGGCATCCGGCAAAGGTTTCCATATTGGTGCAATGAGACCGTGACCAGCAGGCCGGCAGGACTGAAGTCATCGCGGAGCCCACGATGGCGTCACCACCCGAGCCTTTGGCAGGCAAAGACCGCCTTTTGTCAGGATAGCTTGTACTAGTTGTCCCCCATCAAATTGGCTGTTGTGGGATCCCTTCTCGCCTAATATTTGGGAAGAGGACCAGGGCCTCTATGAATAGGGCTAGCCACCACCACAGCAGGAAGGAGGATCATCCAGACCATCCACACACACACACACACAAGCTCATCGAGCTCAAGAGCACCTCTCCTCGGGAGGCTGTTCATCCCTTATACTTGTTCACCCTCAGCCTACAAGGCAATCCACCACACCACACTGGACTAGGGTATTACACCATGAAGGTGGCCTGAACCAATATAAACCCTTGAGTCCCTTGTTCTTCGGGTTCGGCGAGCTAGGCTTAGAGATCGTTGTGAGAGTGGGCTCGCGGGGGAGAGAGATCTTCGTGTGCACCCCAGTGTTCGAACCTCAAGGGTTTGTCGGAACCCAGAATCCGACATTTGGCGCGCCCGGTAGGGGTGCGCCGAAGTTCCGCTCCTCCGTCGGCTCCACTTCACCGTTCGATCCCTATGGCCAGCGCTGCTCCACCGACTAGATCGACGGGCGACCACGATGGCGCCAGGGGGCTCAGGGCCTTCACCCCCGCCTTACGACAGGTGCGGTGGCCACTCAAGTTCAGGCCGGAGACACTGCCTCGCTTCGACGGAGCGGCGGATCCGTCGAACTTCGTGCTGGCATACGAGGAGGCCGTCCTGGATGTGGGAGGCGACAATAAGGTCATGGCTAACTGGTTCCCCATGGCCCTCGCTGGCGCACCACGCGCTTGGTTGCTCAACCTGCCAGGATCCTCTATGGCCTCTTGGGAAGAGTTTTGCAGCCTATTCATCGCGCGCTTCGCGGCACCGGTGCCTGTCACTGCCGCAGCCCTCGATGGAGGCTCACAAGCGCCACCCATGGAGCCACGTCAAGTAGTTCTTCCGCCAGATCGACACTACATCTGTACGGCAGGGAGCCCCTCCAGGATGGGCAGCGCCCAAGGCAAACCTAACCTTCGATTTAGGGGATCATCCCGCTACCACTGCCGGCTCAGGCGCGCTCCCAATGCTTTGCACGCCCACCATATGCCATGTCGTCATAACCAAGACACTCATCAAAGACGGAGCAGGCCTTCACGTACCGTATGGCCGGCTCCGCCCCGCCAAGCCTTTCTCCGGGGTCGGCCTTGGGTCCACCAGCCCCCTGGGGCAAATACGCCTTCCGGTCACCTTTGGTACCCGGGACAACTGCCGCACCAAGCTGACCGACTTTGACATCGCCCGCATTTACCTACCGTACAACACCATCCTCGGGTACCCTGCCTTAGCTCAGTTCATGGCAGCGACCCATCCGGCCTACAACCTCATGAAGATCTCGGGCAGCATCCTCACTGTGGCTGGAGACACCAAGGAGGCACTGGCGGCCCTCAAGCTCGCCTTCAGGGCCGCAGGGGTAGCGCGCCTGGCCGACAAAGCTACCCTGGGGGTTAAGGAGGCCGTGCCGGCAAAGATGAAGCAGCTGTTCACTCAAGATCAGGCCGAAACGAAGCTAGTCCCGGTCGAGGAAGATGGGTCCTCGGGAGCCACCTTCGCCATCGGTGCCAACCTCGACCCGGGCCAAGTGGAGGCATTAGTAAAGTTCTTGCGCACGAACAAGGAGGTATTCGCCTGGGAGCCCAAGTAGCTGGTGGGAGTCCCCATGGGGTAATTGAGCATCGTTTAAGGGTGTGCCCCAATGTGCACCCCATGAAGCAGAAGGTGCGGCAGCAATCCACGGAGAAGCAGGCCTTCATCATAAAAGAAACTCGCAAGCTAGAATCAGCGGGTTTAATTCGCGAGGTATGGTACCTGGAATGGCTGGCAAACCCTGTCGTCGTCCCCAAGAAGGGCGGAAAGGAACACATGTGTGTCGACTTCACTAACCTCAACAAAGCCTGCCCCCAAGCCCCGTTCCCGCTCCCGCGCATCGACCAGATCGTCGACTCCACTGCCGAGTGCGACTTGCTGTGCTTCCTGGACACATTCTCGGGCTATCACCAGATCAAGATGGCAGTGGAGGACATGGAGAAGACGGCCTTCTTGACCCCGTGCGGGGTATACTGCTACACATGCATGTCATTCGGACTACGCAACGCAGGGGCGACCTTCCAGCGGTTGATGCATATCACCCTGGGCCAGCAGCTAGGGAGGAACTTAGAATCCTATGTCGACGACATCGTGGTAAAATCTCGGGAAGCAAGAACCCTCATTCAGGACCTGGAGGAGACCTTCACCAGCCTGCGCCATGTGGACCTGCGGCTCAACCCGGAGAAGTGTGTGTCTGGTGTCCCTTCTGGCAAGCTGCTGGGCTTCCTTATATCGCACCGGGGGATCGAGGCCAATCCGGAGAAGGTAAAAGCAATAGAAGAAATGAGCATCCCGAAAACCCTGAAGGAAATGGAGAAGCTCACGGGCTGCATGACCTCGTTGGGGCGTTTCATCTCCATGCCGGGGGAGCGCGCCTTGCTGTTCTTCAAGCTGATAAAAAGAAGGGCCCATTCGAGTGGACCCCAGAGGCCGACCTGGCGTTTCAAGACCTCAAGAGATACTTGACTAGCCCACTAGTGATGGTCACGCCTGAGGGAGTCCTCGACTAAGGGGTCCTCGGACGTCCAACCTGTTGTCTATGGGCCGGACTGATGGGATGTGAAGATAAGAAGACCGAAGACTACATCCATGTCCGGATAGGACTCTCCTTGCCGTGGAAGGCAAGCTTGGCAAACAACTATGAAGATTCCATCTTATGTAACCGACTCTATGTAACCCTCGATTCCCCCGGGGTCTATATAAACCGGATGGTGTAGTCCGAATTGGGGATACTCAATACCGTAGTCATACAGGCTAGACTTATAGGGTTTAGCTATTATGATCTCGTGGTAGATCAACTCTTGTAGCACTCATATTCATCAAGATCAATCAAGCAGGAAGTAGGGTATTACCTCCATAGAGAGCGCCCGAACCTGGGTAAACATCGTGTCCCCTGTCTCCTGTTACCATCAACCTTAGACGCACAGTTCGGGACCCCCTACCCGAGATCCGCCGGTTTTGACACCGACATTGGTACTTTCATTGAGAGATCCGCTGTGCTATCGCTGAAAGGTTTGATGGCCCCTTCAATCGTCAATAACGATGCTGTCTACGAAGAAACTTTCCTCCCCGGACAGATCTTTGTGTTCGGCGGCTTCACACCACGGGCCAACTCGTTTGGCCATATGGAGCAGATCGAAAGCTACACCCTTGGCCATCAGGTCAGATTCGGGAGCTTGAACTATGTCACAAACATCCGTGGAGACTTGATCTTCGCCGGATTCGATACCACGGTAGCCACTCCTGATCACCCCGATGATCATGACCTAAACCTGTCATCGGGCCGCATCCAGGAGAATGCTCCTACAACAGCTCCGGCCCTAGAGCCGGAGTAGGCCGCGCCATCCAAATACGGGAGGATTAACGCCACCACGGAGGCTACAGATTCCACGACGTGGGAGCCGCACATGGACCTGGTCTCAGTCAGTGCCTATGCCACCGGAACACCGGACTCGTCTCCGGCTGTAGGTCCCGAACCACGCGAGCCCGCAGACGCCCAGTTTGATCGTTTATTGATCTTCGAATTCAGCGTCGTAGACATCTTCCAGCACTCGCCTCTGGGTGATGTGCTAAACTCGTTAAAAAGTCCGTCCTTAGCGGAGGACTCTCAGCCGAACTATATCCGGCTCGAACTAGGGGCTGACAATGGAGAATTTGGCTTCCCACCCGCCACCCACTTTATAGCCATAGTTGAGGATTTGATAGACAAACTTGATTACGACTCTGAGGACATCGACGGTATGGAAGACGATGCCGGAAAAGAAGAAGACCAGTACCCGCCGTTCACCGGACGCTGGACGACCACTTCCTCGTATGACATATACATGGGGGATGCACCAAAGGAAAACAACGGCGACGACATGGAAGACCCTGTTGAGGATAAACCTTTTGAAATACGGTCCAAGTGCCGGCATCAGCGGCGCCGCTCTAAGTCACGCCGTAGTAAAGATAGCAACACCGGCACATGAGAAGATGACACTCCGGAAGGTGCCCAAGACAATGAAGACCCCGTCGACACAACAAACGAACGAGATGAACGGGAAGACATGCAGGTTAGCCCTGTTAAACAGGCCACAGACAAAGATTCGGAGGACGACAATTAGGTTCCGCTCTCCGAGGATGAGGTGAGCCTTGGCACCGAGGATTTCATCGTGTCCGAGGAACCTCTTGAGCAGGAGCGCTTCAAGCGCCAGCTAATAGCCACTTCAAGGAGCCTGAAAAAAATGCAAGAGCAGCTTCAACCTGACCAGGAGGCACCGGTGTCCTAGCACCGATCTCCTCAATGATAAATGCACTGATGTCCTAGCAGCCGAAGAATATGGCCTCAAGCGCCTCAAAAGCTACCCAAAGTGTAAATTCCTACCTCAATTTGACGAGGAGGCACCAGAGTATATACCACCATCGTACAATGCAGCTGACCGGCCACCGCGTGGCCGGGACAAAACGACAACCCATGCCGAACACTAGCCCGCCCCGCCTCATCACTCAGGCAAAGGTAAATTCGCCCACGACCATACATATGACCTTCGGTAGAACCTGAACAATAAAGCAGGATGTACCAAATCAATCTACGGATCGCAAGGACGCACCTCGACGCGTGACAACGGCCACCTATTCGGACGTGACAAACCCAGTCATGCGCAGGCCGAACACCGCAAACGGACTTCATCAGAACCGCATCATGATACGGCCTAATACAGAGGCCCCGCACACCCTCATTGCTTCACTGATGAGGTCCTGGATTATGAATTCCTCAAAGGATTCAAGCTCATGAACATAGAATCATATGATGGGACCACGAACCCCGTGGTGTCGATCGAAGACTTCATTCTTCACATCCATATGGCACGTGGAGATGACCTCCACGCCATCAACTACCTCCCTCTCAATCTCAAGGGGCCCGCTCGACATTGGCTAAATAGTCTGCCTGACAATTCCATTGGCATTTGGGAGGACTTGGAAGAGGATTTCCTTGAGAACTTCCAAGGTACATATGTTTGACCTCCGGACGCTGATGACTTAAGCCATATAGTCCAGCAGCCCGGAGAGTCCGCCAGGAAATTCTGGACAAGGTTCCTAACTAAAAAGAACCAAATCGTTGACTGTCCGGACCCTGAAGCTCTAGCAGCTTTCAAACATAGCATCCGCGAGGAATGGCTCGCTCGCCACCTCGGCCAAGAAAATACAAAATCCATGGCGGCCCTCACGACACTAATGACCCTCTTTTGTGCCGGCGAGGACAGTTGGTTGGCCTGTAGCAAAAACAATGCAAGCGATGTCGGCACCCCTGAAGTTAAAAATAACAAAGACAAGTCTCGACGCAACAGATACAAGCACTGAAATAGCGGTGATAACACCAAGGATACGGCGGTCAACGCCGGATTCAATGGCTCTAAGTCCGGTCAGCGGAAGAAGCCGTTCCAAAAGAAAAATTCGGGCCCATCCAGCTTGGACCGCATACTTGATCGTCCATGCCAGATTCACGGCATCCCCAACAAGCCTACTAATCATACAAATAGAGAGTACTGGGTTTTCAAATAGGCCGGAAAATTAAACCCCGAGAACAGGGAAAAGGGATCGCAAAGCAAGGACGATGATGAAGAGCCACGGCAGCCGAACACAGGGGGATAGAAGAAGTTTCCCCCTCAGTTCAAAATAGTGAACATGATACATGCCACCCACATCCCCAAGAGGGAGCGCAAGCGTGCCTTAGGGACGTCCACGCGATAGAGCCAGTCTCCCCAAAATTCAACCCTTGGTCGTCGTGCCTGATCACCTTCGATCGCCGGGACCACCCGACCGGTATCCGTCATGGGGGCTCAGCCGCACTAGTCTTAGACCGAATAATTGATGGGTTTCACCTAACTCGCGTCCTTATGGACGGTGGTAGCAGCCTCAAGCTGCTCTATTAGGATATAGCGCGGAAAATGGGCATTAACCCATCAAGGATCAAGCCTACAAGGACTACCTTTAAAGGAGCCATACCATCTATAGAGGCCTGCTGTACGGGCTCAATCACATTATAGGTTGTCTTCGGATCTCTGGACAACTTCCGAAGTGAGGAGTTAATCTTCGATATTGTCCCATTTCGCAGTGGCTATCATGCACTGCTCGGACGAAGTGCGTTTGCTCGATTCAACGTAGTGCCACACTATGCTTATCTCAAGCTCAAGATGCCCGGTCCACGCGGCGTTATAATAGTCAATGGCCATACGGAACGATCTCTCCGTACAGAAGAGCACATAGCTGCCCTAGCAGCAAAAGTACAAAGCGGCCTTCTCAAGCAGACCCTTCATTCGGCTAATGAGCCCGCGGACATCCTTAAGAGGGTCTGAAGTACTCTGCAGCAGGAGAGCTCGGCTCGTCAGGAGCTCTACTAGCAATCCGGCCTCCGTTCAGTCCCGATCAAGTGGTGGCATTCGTGTCGCGCGTACATAACTAAGCACTTAAAATTCCATGGGCATTAACGGAGGCACAGACAACTTGTGATCCATGGCACGGCTCAACCGACATCGGATACACACATACTTTCACTTTTAATTGCTTTCGTTTTAGGTATCAATCCCATAGGCCCCATCGGGGGGTCTGGTCATCGGTCCTCTTGTAGGATAAATACACCAAGACGGCGAGAAGCGCGGACATATGGGGAACATTTTAGGTGATTCCGTCAACGATAACTCTACCTATTTTCCAGGACCCATATGCAGCTCTTCCCTGGTTTCGGCATGTTAAATAGCCTATTGCTTATTGCACTATTTGTATCAATGCTCCTTGACGTACTAATTACATTACAATGAAAACAGTTTGTAGCTGGAGCTCTAGGACCCCAGCTTTTCCCCTTTACGTCTTGTCTGTTTTCTTTCTCTCTTTTCATTTTCAGATTCCCTGTGGATAACCCCATCAGGTAGCACCCGTACACTTTGGTACATTTGACGTTTGCTAGGGGCTTTATAGCACCTTACACTAGGGCAACAAAAGTCCGAACACTTCCTATAAGTATAGTTCGGCACCCCGAATTTAGCATTATATGGATTGGCTCCGAATCATGTCTTTGGTCAATAGTTGGGTTGCCTGGATCCCATGCTTGCCACCCTATGTTCTGCTACATCGACTAGGGTAGTAAAGGGAGAACTACTGCGATTGTGTCCTGGTTTAAACCAGGTGAGCATCTCAGAAGAGAAAGCCGAAAGCTGACTGTCATGATGCGGCGAGAGCTGGTCAGCTGTTTCGAGGTCGCAAATCGTTGGAGATTTTTCCGCATTTCACGAAGGATCGGTACTTCCCGATCAGACGCTGACAGCACTATGGTTCGTATACCAGGGGTT